>NW_027192748.1:0-300000 GCF_949987515.2 Delphinus delphis
ATTCACAAACCTGCAGAGTTATAAATGACAGCTATCGTCCAAAAATAGACTGAAGTAAGGCTGCCAAGAGGACTTGAAAGCGGGGCAGAATTGCAGGAAACCGATTTCAGGAGTTGGACTGGAATTGCATTGAAAGCATAGGAAAAGAGGCAGAACGTCCACAATGATGCACTTGGCCAAAAAGGGCGTATGCGTTTTTTCCTGAATATAATCAGGAAAAAACGCATACGCCCTTTTTGGCCAACCAAGCAAGCTTGCAAAGGAAATCTGCACTACAATGAAGTCTCACTTCCCCCCGGTCAAAAGGGCCATCTGAAAAAAGTGTAAAATCCAGAAAGGCAACAGGCCATTGAGAACTGGGAGCCTTGTTATGCTGATGGGCGGGATGTAAATTGCCAACAGACACTCGGGAGAAGTGTATGGTGTTTCCTGAAACATCTAAAAAACAAAGCAACAGAGCCTAGGGCACTGCCACTTATGGTCCTATAGCTTAGGGAAATTAAAATCAAAAAGACACAGCCACCCCAAAGTTTGGGACGCCTCTGTTTACAACAACCTCGTTTACAGTACAAGTTCAACATCGCAGAAAGTGAAAAATGGATAAAGAAGTTGTGGTATTTACTTACAAAGCAATATCACTCAGCAATGAAATCTATGTCATCAGGCCCTTAGCATCACAATGAGTGGATTCAGGTATGATGATTCTAACTGAAATAAGTCACACAGAAAAAGAAACATCATAAGATATCAGTAATACACGGAATGTAAACTTGGCTACACAGGAACTGAATTACAGAACAGAACAGGGTCTCAAATTTAGAAAACCAACTTATGCTTGCTTAAGGGTAAAGGTGAGGTGGGGTGCTGCATAAAACCAGAGATTGAAATGAGCACAGATAAAGTTCCTTAAGTCAAATATGGAATAGACAAGAGCTACTCCTTGCTCAACGAAATGGACTCAACACCGCATATTAAACGCCTAAGAATGTACCTGACTAGTAAGTATCGTAAAACCTATGGATTGCTATGTCTCCAAAAGAGAATCAAGCATGTGTACAGGGGCAGAAACGCAGCAGTGATAGGATTGGAGAGGTTCGGTGAGCAAATGAAGACCCTTTGAAGTCATATTGCATGGTACCCATTACACGGGTCTCAACTCTCCAGGTTTAAGGTATTCTTCCTTCAGCTAAAACATGCATGTGGAACCCAAGTATGATCAACCATGTGAACGGGAGACGTGTTCAAATATGTCTCAGTTTTCCTCCCCTGGTACTCGGGTGCAACATTCCAGACGCTTTACTAACACTCTCCCCACTTGGAGAGTCAGTCCCTTTAACCTCCTGTTTGGCCCAGTTTGCAATTTCTGCGGAAGATGAACAGGAATAGCGAGAACCAATGAGAGGCTAGCTGGAGGTGTCTGGACGGGCAAATTTAACTCTCATTTCCCACCAGGAAGAGGAAATAACCAAAGGCTCAGCGTGCCGTACCGGAACCAGATTAGGGCCTGAAGCCATCCTGCGGTGTTGTGGCCAGCTCAAAAGAAAGCGAGTTGAAGAAAGGAGCTCAGGGGCACTGTAATTCACAAACCTGCAGAGTTATAAATGACAGCTATCGTCCAAAAATAGACTGAAGTAAGGCTGCCAAGAGGACTTCAAAGCGGGGCAGAATTGCAGGAAACCGATTTCAGGAGGTAGACTGGAATTGCATTGAAAGCATAGGAAAAGAGGCAGAACGTCCACAATGATGCACTTGGCCAAAAAGGGCGTATGCGTTTTTTCCTGAATATATTCAGGAAAAAACGCATACGCCCTTTTTGGCCAACCAAGCAAGCTTGCAAAGGAAATCTGCACTACAATGAAGTCTCACTTCCCCCCGGTCAAAAGGGCCATCTGAAAAAAGTGTAAAATCCAGAAAGGCAGGACAGGCCATGGAGAACTGGGAGCCTTGTTATGCTGATGGGCGGGATATAAATTGCCAACAACCACTCGGGAGAAGTGTATGGTGTTTCCTGAAACATCTAAAAAACAAAGCAACAGAGCCTAGGGCACTTCCACTTATGGTCCTATAGCTTAGGGAAATTAAAATCAAAAAGACACAGTCACCCCAAAGTTTGGAATGGCTCTGTTTACAAGAACCTCGTTTACAGTACAAGTTCAACATCGCAGAAAGTGAAAAATGGATAAAGAAGTTGTGGTATTTACTTACAAAGCAATATCACTCAGCAATGAAATCTGTGTCATCAGGCCCTTAGCTGCACAATGAGTGGATTCAGGTATGATGATTCTAACTGAAGTAAGTCACACAGAAAAAGAAACATCATAAGATATCAGTAATACACGGAATGTAAACTTGGCTACACAGGAACTGAATTACAGAACAGAACAGGGTCTCAAATTTAGAAAACCAACTTATTCTTGCTTAAGGGTAAAGGTGAGTTGGGGTGCTGCATAAAACCAGAGATTGAAATGAGCACAGATAAAGTTCCTTAAGCCAAATATGGAATAGACAAGAGCTACTCCTTGCTCAACGAAATGGACTCAACACCCCATATTAAACGCCTAAGAATGTACCTGACTAGTAAGTATCTTAAAACCTATAGATTGCTATGTCTCCGAAAGAGAATCAAGCATGTGTACAGGGGCATAAACGCAGCAGTGATAGGATTGGAGAGGTTCGGTGAGCAAATGAAGACCCTTTGAAGTCATATTGCATGGTACCCATTACACGGGTCTCAACTCTCCAGGTTTAAGGTATTCTTCCTTCAGCTAAAACATGCATGTGGAACCCAAGTATGATCAACCATGTGAACGGGAGACGTGTTCAAGTATGTCTCAGTTTTCCTCCCCTGGTACTCGGGTGCAACATTCCAGACGCTTTACTAACACTCTCCCCACTTGGAGAGTCAGCGCCTTTAACCTCCTGTTTGGCCCAGTTTGCAATTTCTGCGGAAGATGAACAGGAATAGCGAGAACCAATGAGAGGCTAGCTGGAGGTGTCTGGACGGGCAAATTTAACTCTCATTTCCCACCAGGAAGAGGAAATAACCAAAGGCTCAGCGTGCCGTACCAGAACCAGATTAGGGCCTGAAGCCATCCTGCGGTGTTGCGGCCAGCTCAAAAGAAAGCGAGTTGAAGAAAGGAGCTCAGGGGCACTGTAATTCACAAACCTGCAGAGTTATAAATGACAGCTATCGTCCAAAAATAGACTGAAGTAAGGCTGCCAAGAGGACTTGAAAGCGGGGCAGAATTGCAGGAAACCGATTTCAGGAGGTAGACTGGAATTGCATTGAAAGCATAGGAAAAGAGGCAGAACGTCCACAATGATGCACTTGGCCAAAAAGGGCGTATGCGTTTTTTCCTGAATATATTCAGGAAAAAACGCATACGCCCTTTTTGGCCAACCAAGCAAGCTTGCAAAGGAAATCTGCACTACAATGAAGTCTTACTTCCCCCCGGTCAAAAGGGCCATCTGAAAAAAGTGTAAAATCCAGAAAGGCAGGACAGGCCATGGAGAACTGGGAGCCTTGTTATGCTGATGGGCGGGATGTAAATTGCCAACAACCACTCGGGAGAAGTGTATGGTGTTTCCTGAAACATGTAAAAAACAAAGCAACAGAACCTAGGGCACTTCCACTTATGGTCCTATAGCTTAGGGAAATTAAAATCAAAAAGACACCGCCACCCCAAAGTTTGGAATGGCTCTGTTTACAAGAACCTCGTTTACAGTACAAGTTCAACATCGCAGAAAGTGAAAAATGGATAAAGAAGTTGTGGTATTTACTTACAAAGCAATATCACTCAGCAATGAAATCTGTGTCATCAGGCCCTTAGCAGAACAATGAGTGGATTCAGGTATGATGATTCTAACTGAAATAAGTCACACAGAAAAAGAAACATCATAAGATATCAGTAATACACGGAATGTAAACTTGGCTACACAGGAACTGAATTACAGAACAGAACAGGGTCTCAAATTTAGAAAACCAACTTATTCTTGCTTAAGGGTAAAGGTGAGTTGGGGTGCTGCATAAAACCAGAGATTGAAATGAGCACAGATAAAGTTCCTTAAGCCAAATATGGAATAGTCAAGAGCTACTCCTTGCTCAACGAAATGGACTCAACACCCCATATTAAACGCCTAAGAATGTACCTGACTAGTAAGTATCTTAAAACTTATGGATTGCTATGTCTCCGAAAGAGAATCAAGCATGTGTACAGGGGCATAAACGCAGCAGTGATAGGATTGGAGAGGTTCGGTGAGCAAATGAAGACCCTTTGAAGTCATATTGCATGGTACCCATTCCACAGGTTTCAACTACCCAGGATTAAGGTATTCTTCCTTCAGCTATAACACGCATGTGGAACCTAGAGTATGATCAACCATGTGATCGGGAGACGTGTTCAAATATGTCTCAGTTTTCCTCCCCTGGTACTCGGGTGCAACATTCCAGGTGCTTTACTAACACTCTCCCCACTTGGAGAGTCAGTCCCTTTAACCTCCTGTTTGGCCCAGTTTGCAATTTCTGCGGAAGATGAACAGGAATAGCGAGAACCAATGAGAGGCTAGCTGGAGGTGTCTGGACGGGCAAATTTAACTCTCATTTCCCACCAGGAATAGGAATTAACCAAAGGCTCAGCGTGCCGTGCCGGAACCATATTAGGGTCTGAAGACAACCTGCGGTGTTGCGGCCAGGTCACAAGAAAGCGAGTTGAAGAAAGGAGCTCAGGGGCACTGTAATTCACAAACCTGCAGAGTTATAAATGACAGCTATCGTCCAAAAATAGACTGAAGTAAGGCTGCCAAGAGGACTTGAAAGTGGGGCAGAATTGCAGGAAACCGATTTCAGGAGTTAGACTGGAATTGCATTGAAAGCATAGGAAAAGAGGCAGAACGTCCACAATGATGCACTTGGCCAAAAAGGGCGTATGCGTTTTTTCCTGAATATAATCAGGAAAAAACGCATACGCCCTTTTTGGCCAACCCAGCAAGCTTGCAAATGAAATCTGCACTACAATGAAGTCTCACTTCCCCCCGGTCAAAAGGGCCATCTGAAAAAAGTGTAAAATCCAGAAAGGCAACAGGCCATTGAGAACTGGGAGCCTTGTTATGCTGATGGGCGGGATGTAAATTGCCAACAGACACTCGGGAGAAGTGTATGGTGTTTCCTGAAACATCTAAAAAACAAAGCAACAGAGCCTAGGGCACTGCCACTTATGGTCCTATAGCTTAGGGAAATTAAAATCAAAAAGACACAGCCACCCCAAAGTTTGGGACGCCTCTGTTTACAACAACCTCGTTTACAGTACAAGTTCAACATCGCAGAAAGTGAAAAATGGATAAAGAAGTTGTGGTATTTACTTACAAAGCAATATCACTCAGCAATGAAATCTATGTCATCAGGCCCTTAGCATCACAATGAGTGGATTCAGGTATGATGATTCTAACTGAAATAAGTCACACAGAAAAAGAAACATCATAAGATATCAGTAATACACGGAATGTAAACTTGGCTACACAGGAACTGAATTACAGAACAGAACAGGGTCTCAAATTTAGAAAACCAACTTATGCTTGCTTAAGGGTAAAGGCGAGGTGGGGTGCTGCATAAAACCAGAGATTGAAATGAGCACAGATAAAGTTCCTTAAGTCAAATATGGAATAGACAAGAGCTACTCCTTGCTCAACGAAATGGACTCAACACCGCATATTAAACGCCTAAGAATGTACCTGACTAGTAAGTATCGTAAAACCTATGGATTGCTATGTCTCCAAAAGAGAATCAAGCATGTGTACAGGGGCAGAAACGCAGCAGTGATAGGATTGGAGAGGTTCGGTGAGCAAATGAAGACCCTTTGAAGTCATATTGCATGGTACCCATTACACGGGTCTCAACTCTCCAGGTTTAAGGTATTCTTCCTTCAGCTAAAACATGCATGTGGAACCCAAGTATGATCAACCATGTGAACGGGAGACGTGTTCAAATATGTCTCAGTTTTCCTCCCCTGGTACTCGGGTGCAACATTCCAGACGCTTTACTAACACTCTCCCCACTTGGAGAGTCAGTCCCTTTAACCTCCTGTTTGGCCCAGTTTGCAATTTCTGCGGAAGATGAACAGGAATAGCGAGAACCAATGAGAGGCTAGCTGGAGGTGTCTGGACGGGCAAATTTAACTCTCATTTCCCACCAGGAAGAGGAAATAACCAAAGGCTCAGCGTGCCGTACCGGAACCAGATTAGGGCCTGAAGCCATCCTGCGGTGTTGTGGCCAGCTCAAAAGAAAGCGAGTTGAAGAAAGGAGCTCAGGGGCACTGTAATTCACAAACCTGCAGAGTTATAAATGACAGCTATCGTCCAAAAATAGACTGAAGTAAGGCTGCCAAGAGGACTTCAAAGCGGGGCAGAATTGCAGGAAACCGATTTCAGGAGGTAGACTGGAATTGCATTGAAAGCATAGGAAAAGAGGCAGAACGTCCACAATGATGCACTTGGCCAAAAAGGGCGTATGCGTTTTTTCCTGAATATATTCAGGAAAAAACGCATACGCCCTTTTTGGCCAACCAAGCAAGCTTGCAAAGGAAATCTGCACTACAATGAAGTCTCACTTCCCCCCGGTCAAAAGGGCCATCTGAAAAAAGTGTAAAATCCAGAAAGGCAGGACAGGCCATGGAGAACTGGGAGCCTTGTTATGCTGATGGGCGGGATATAAATTGCCAACAACCACTCGGGAGAAGTGTATGGTGTTTCCTGAAACATCTAAAAAACAAAGCAACAGAGCCTAGGGCACTTCCACTTATGGTCCTATAGCTTAGGGAAATTAAAATCAAAAAGACACAGTCACCCCAAAGTTTGGAATGGCTCTGTTTACAAGAACCTCGTTTACAGTACAAGTTCAACATCACAGAAAGTGAAAAATGGATAAAGAACTTGTGGTACTTACGTACAATGCAGTATCACTCAGCAATGAAATCTATGTCATCAGGCCCGTAGCAGCATAATGAGTAGATTCAGGTACGATGATTCTAACTGAAATAAGTCACACAGAATAAGAAACATCATAAGATATCAGTAATACACGGAATGTAAACTTGGCTACACAGGAACTGAATTACAGAACAGAACAGGGTCTCAAATTTAGAAAACCAACTTATTCTTGCTTAAGGGTTAAGGTGAGTTGGGGTGCTGCATAAAACCAGAGATTGAAATGAGCACAGATAAAGTTCCTTAAGCCAAATATGGAATAGACAAGAGCTACTCCTTGCTCAACGAAATGGACTCAACATCCCATATTAAACGCCTAAGAATGTACCTGACTAGTAAGTATCTTAAAACCTATGGATTGCTATGTCTCCGAAAGAGAATCAAGCATGTGTACAGGGACATAAACGCAGCAGTGATAGGATTGGAGAGGTTCGGTGAGCAAATGAAGACCCTTTGAAGTCGTATTGCATGGTACCCATTCCACAGGTTTCAACTAACCAGGTTTAAGGTTTCTTCCTTCAGCTAAAACATGCATGTGGAACCTAGAGTATGATCAACCATGTGATCGGGAGACGTGTTCAAATATGTCTCAGTTTTCCTCCCCTGGTACTCGGGTGCAACATTCCAGACGCTTTACTAACACTCTCCCCACTTGGAGAGTCAGCGCCTTTAACCTCCTGTTTGGCCCAGTTTGCAATTTCTGCGGAAGATGAACAGGAATAGCGAGAACCAATGAGAGGCTAGCTGGAGGTGTCTGGACGGGCAAATTTAACTCTCATTTCCCACCAGGAAGAGGAATTAACCAAAGGCTCAGCATGCCGTGCCGGAACCAGATTAGGGCCTGAAGCCATCCTGCGGTGTTGCGGCCAGGTCACAAGAAAGCGAGTTGAAGAAAGGAGCTCAGGGGCACTGTAATTCACAAACCTGCAGAGTTATAAATGACAGCTATCGTCCAAAAATAGACTGAAGTAAGGCTGCCAAGAGGACTTGAAAGCGGGGCAGAATTGCAGGAAACCGATTTCAGGAGGTTGACTGGAATTGCATTGAAAGCATAGGAAAAGAGGCAGAACGTCCACAATGATGCACTTGGCCAAAAAGGGCGTATGCGTTTTTTCCTGAATATATTCAGGAAAAAACGCATACGCCCTTTTTGGCCAACCAAGCAAGCTTGCAAAGGAAATCTGCACTACAATGAAGTCTCACTTCCCCCCCCGGTCAAAAGGGCCATCTGAAAAAAGTGTAAAATCCAGAAAGGCAGGACAGGCCATGGAGAACTGGGAGCCTTGTTATGGTGATGGGTGGGATGTAAATTGCCAACAGACACTCGGGAGAAGTGTATGGTGTTTCCTGAAACATCTAAAAAACAAAGCAACAGAGCCTAGGGCACTTCCACTTATGGTCCTATAGCTTAGGGAAATTAAAATCAAAAAGACACAGCCACCCCAAAGTTTGGGACGCCTCTGTTTACAAGAACCTCGTTTACAGTACAAGTTCAATATCGCAGAAAGTGAAAAATGGATAAAGAAGTTCTGGTATTTACTTACAAAGCAATATCACTCAGCAATGAAATCTGTGTCATAAGGCCCTTAGCAGCACAATGAGTGGATTCAGGTATGATGATTCTAACTGAAATAAGTCACACAGAAAAAGAAACATCATAAGATATCAGTAATACACGGAATGTAAACTTGGCTACACAGGAACTGAATTACAGAACAGAACAGGGTCTCAAATTTAGAAAACCAACTTATGCTTGCTTAAGGGGAAAGGTGAGTTGGGGTGCTGCATAAAACCAGAGATTGAAATGAGCACAGATAAAGTTCCTTAAGCCAAATATGGAATAGACAAGAGCTACTCCTTGCTCAACGAAATGGACTCATCACCGCATATTAAACGCCTAAGAATGTACCTGACTAGTAAGTATCTTAAAACCTATGGATTGCTATGTCTCTGAAAGAGAATCAAGCATGTGTACAGGGGCATAAACGCAGCAGTGATAGGATTGGAGAGGTTCGGTGAGCAAATGAAGACCCTTTGAAGTCATATTGCATGGTACCCATTCCACGGGTTTCAACTACCCAGGTTTTAGGTATTCTTCCTTCAGCTAAAACATGCATGTGGAACCCAGAGTATGATCAACCATGTGAACGGGAGACGTGTTCAAATATGTCTCAGTTTTCCTCCCCTGGTACTCGGGTGCAACATTCCAGACGCTTTACTAACACTCTCCCCACTTGGAGAGTCAGTCCCTTTAACCTCCTGTTTGGCCCAGTTTGCAATTTCTGCGGAAGATGAACAGGAATAGCGAGAACCAATGAGAGACTAGCTGGAGGTGTCTGGACGGGCAAATTTAACTCTCATTTCCCACCAGGAAGAGGAAATAACCAAAGGCTCAGCGTGCCGTGCTGGAACCAGATTAGGGCCTGAAGCCATCCTGCGGTGTTGCGGCCAGGTCACAAGAAAGCGAGTTGAAGAAAGGAGCTCAGGGGCACTGTAATTCACAAACCTGCAGAGTTATAAATGACAGCTATCGTCCAAAAATAGACTGAAGTAAGGCTGCCAAGAGGACTTGAAAGCGGGGCAGAATTGCAGGAAACCGATTTCAGGAGGTAGACTGGAATTGCATTGAATGCATAGGAAAAGAGGCAGAACGTCCACAATGATGCACTTGGCCAAAAAGGGCGTATGCGTTTTTTCCTGAATATATTCAGGAAAAAACGCATACGCCCTTTTTGGCCAACCAAGCAAGCTTGCAAAGGAAATCTGCACTACAATGAAGTCTCACTTCCCCCCGGTCAAAAGGGCCATCTGAAAAAAGTGTAAAATCCAGAAAGGCAGGACAGGCCATGGAGAACTGGGAGCCTTGTTATGCTAATGGGCGGGATGTAAATTGCCAACAACCACTCGGGAGAAGTGTATGGTGTTTCCTGAAACATCTAAAAAACAAAGCAACAGAACCTAGGGCACTTCCACTTATGGTCCTATAGCTTAGGGAAATTAAAATCAAAAAGACACAGCCACCCCAAAGTTTGGAACGGCTCTGTTTACAAGAACCTCGTTTACAGTACAAGTTCAACATCGCAGAAGGTGAAAAATGGATAAAGAAGTTGTGGTATTTACTTACAAAGCAATATCACTCAGCAATGAAATCTGTGTCATCAGGCCCTTAGAAGCACAATGAGTGGATTCAGGTATGATGATTCTAACTGAAATAAGTCACACAGAAAAAGAAACATCATAAGATATCAGTAATACACGGAATGGAAACTTGGCTACACAGGAACTGAATTACAGAACAGAACAGGGTCTCAAATTTAGAAAACCAACTTATGCTTGCTTAAGGGGAAAGGTGAGTTGGGGTGCTGCATAAAACCAGAGATTGAAATGAGCACAGATAAAGTTCCTTAAGCCAAATATGGAATAGACAAGAGCTACTCCTTGCTCAACGAAATGGACTCAACACCGCATATTAAACGCCTAAGAATGTACCTGACTAGTAAGTATCTTAAAACCTATGGATTGCTATGTCTCCGAAAGAGAATCAAGCGTGTGTACAGGGGCATAAACGCAGCAGTGATAGGATTGGAGAGGTTCGGTGAGCAAATGAAGACCCTTTGAAGTCATATTGCATGGTACCCATTCCACGGGTTTCAACTACCCAGGTTTTAGGTATTCTTCCTTCAGCTAAAACATGCATGTGGAACCCAATTATGATCAACCATGTGAACGGGAGACGTGTTCAAATATGTCTCAGTTTTCCTCCCCTGGTACTCGGGTGCAACATTCCAGACGCTTTACTAACACTCTCCCCACTTGGAGAGTCAGCGCCTTTAACCTCCTGTTTGGCCCAGTTTGCAATTTCTGCGGAAGATGAACAGGAATAGCGAGAACCAATGAGAGGCTAGCTGGAGGTGTCTGGACGGGCAAATTTAACTCTCATTTCCCACCAGGAAGAGGAAATAACCAAAGGCTCAGTGTGCCGTGCCGGAACCAGATTAGGGCCTGAAGCCATCCTGCGGTGTTGCGGCCAGGTCACAAGAAAGCGAGTTTAAGAAAGGAGCTCAGGGGCACTGTAATTCACAAACCTGCAGAGTTATAAATGACAGCTATCGTCCAAAAATAGACTGAAGTAAGGCTGCCAAGAGGACTTGAAAGCGGGGCAGAATTGCAGGAAACCGATTTCAGGAGGTAGACTGGAATTGCATTGAAAGCATAGGAAAAGAGGCAGAACGTACACAATGATGCACTTGGCCAAAAAGGGCGTATGCGTTTTTTCCTGAATATATTCAGGAAAAAACGCATACGCCCTTTTGGCCAACCAAGCAAGCTTGCAAAGGAAATCTGCACTACAATGAAGTCTCACTTCCCCCCGGTCAAAAGGGCCATCTGAAAAAAGTGTAAAATCCAGAAAGGCAGGACAGGCCATGGAGAACTGGGAGCCTTGTTATGCTGATGGGCGGGATGTAAATTGCCAACAACCACTTGGGAGAAGTGTATGGTGTTTCCTGAAACATCTAAAAAACAAAGCAACAGAACCTAGGGCACTTCCACTTATGGTCCTATAGCTTAGGGAAATTAAAATCAAAAAGACACAGCCACCCCAAAGTTTGGAACGGCTCTGTTTACAAGAACCTCATTTACAGTACAAGTTCAACATCGCAGAAAGTGAAAAATGGATAAAGTTGTGGTATTTACTTACAAAGCAATATCACTCAGCAATGAAATCTGTGTCATCAGGCCCTTAGCAGCACAATGAGTGGATTCAGGTATGATGATTCTAACTGAAATAAGTCACACAGAAAAAGAAACATCATAAGATATCAGTAATACACGGAATGTAAACTTGGCTACACAGGAACTGAATTACAGAACAGAACAGGGTCTCAAATTTAGAAAACCAACTTATGCTTGCTTAAGGGTAAAGGTGAGTTGGGGTGCTGCATAAAACCAGAGATTGAAATGAGCACAGATAAAGTTCCTTAAGCCAAATATGGAATAGACAAGAGCTACTCCTTGCTCAACGAAATGGACTCAACACCGCATATTAAACGCCTAAGAATGTACCTGACTAGTAAGTATCTTAAAACCTATGGATTGCTATGTCTCCGAAAGAGAATCAAGCATGTGTACAGGGGCATAAACGCAGCAGTGATAGGATTGGAGAGGTTCGGTGAGCAAATGAAGACCCTTTGAAGTCATATTGCATGGTACCCATTCCACGGGTTTCAACTACCCAGGTTTTAGGTATTCTTCCTTCAGCTAAAACATGCATGTGGAACCCAAGTATGATCAACCATGTGAACGGGAGACGTGTTCAAATATGTCTCAGTTTTCCTCCCCTGGTACTCGGGTGCAACATTCCAGACGCTTTACTCACACTCTCCCCACTTGGAGAGTCAGCGCCTTTAACCTCCTGTTTGGCCCAGTTTGCAATTTCTGCGGAAGATGAACAGGAATAGCGAGAACCAATGAGAGGCTAGCTGGAGGTGTCTGGACGGGCAAATTTAACTCTCATTTCCCACCAGGAAGAGGAAATAACCAAAGGCTCAGCGTGCCGTACCGGAACCAGATTAGGGCCTGAAGCCATCCTGCGGTGTTGCGGCCAGCTCACAAGAAAGCGAGTTGAAGAAAGGAGCTCAGGGGCACTGTAATTCACAAACCTGCAGAGTTATAAATGACAGCTATCGTCCAAAAATATACTGAAGTAAGGCTGCCAAGAGGACTTGAAAGCGGGGCAGAATTGTAGGAAACCGATTTCAGGAGGTAGACTGGAATTGCATTGAAAGCATAGGAAAAGAGGCAGAACGTCCACAATGATGCACTTGGCCAAAAAGGGCGTATGCGTTTTTTCCTGAATATATTCAGGAAAAAACGCATACGCCCTTTTTGGCCAACCAAGCAAGCTTGCAAAGGAAATCTGCACTACAATGAAGTCTCACTTCCCCCCGGTCAAAAGGGCCATCTGAAAAAAGTGTAAAATCCAGAAAGGCAGGACAGGCCATGGAGAACTGGGAGCCTTGTTATGCTGATGGGCGGGATGTAAATTGCCAACAGACACTCGGGAGAAGTGTATGGTGTTTCCTGAAACATCTAAAAAACAAAGCAACAGAACCTAGGGCACTTCCACTTATGGTCCTATAGCTTAGGGAAATTAAAATCAAAAAGACACAGCCACCCCAAAGTTTGGAACGGCTCTGTTTACAAGAACCTCGTTTACAGTACAAGTTCAACATCGCAGAAAGTGAAAAATGGAGAAAGAAGTTGTGGTATTTACTTACAAAGCAATATCACTCAGCAATGAAATCTGTGTCATCAGGCCCTTAGCAGCACAATGAGTGGATTCAGGTATGATGATTCTAACTGAAATAAGTCACACAGAAAAAGAAACATCATAAGATATCAGTAATACACGGAATGTAAACTTGGCTACACAGGAACTGAATTACAGAACAGAACAGGGTCTCAAATTTCGAAAACCAACTTATGCTTGCTTAAGGGGAAAGGTGAGCTGGGGTGCTGCATAAAACCAGAGATTGAAATGAGCACAGATAAAGTTCCTTAAGCCAAATATGGAATAGACAAGAGCTACTCCTTGCTCAACGAAATGGACTCAACACCGCATATTAAACGCCTAAGAATGTACCTGACTAGTAAGTATCTTAAAACCTATGGATTGCTATGTCTCCGAAAGAGAATCAAGCATGTGTACAGGGGCATAAACGCAGCAGTGATAGGATTGGAGAGGTTCGGTGAGCAAATGAAGACCCTTTGAAGTCATATTGCATGGTACCCATTCCACGGGTTTCAACTACCCAGGTTTTAGGTATTCTTCCTTCAGCTAAAACATGCATGTGGAACCCAAGTATGATCAACCATGTGAACGGGAGACGTGTTCAAATATGTCTCAGTTTTCCTCCCCTGGTACTCGGGTGCAACATTCCAGACGCTTTACTAACACTCTCCCCACTTGGAGAGTCAGCGCCTTTAACCTCCTGTTTGGCCCAGTTTGCAATTTCTGCGGAAGATGAACAGGAATAGCGAGAACCAATGAGAGGCTAGCTGGAGGTGTCTGGACGGGCAAATTTAACTCTCATTTCCCACCAGGAAGAGGAAATAACCAAAGGCTCAGTGTGCCATGCCGGAACCAGATTAGGGCCTGAAGCCATCCTGCGGTGTTGCGGCAAGCTCACAAGAAAGCGAGTTGAAGAAAGGAGCTCAGGGGCACTGTAATTCACAAACCTGCAGAGTTATAAATGACAGCTATCGTCCAAAAATATACTGAAGTAAGGCTGCCAAGAGGACTTGAAAGCGGGGCAGAATTGCAGGAAACCGATTGCAGGAGGTAGACTGGAATTGCATTGAAAGCATAGGAAAAGAGGCAGAACGTCCACAATGATGCACTTGGCCAAAAAGGGCGTATGCGTTTTTTCCTGAATATATTCAGGAAAAACCGCATACGCCCTTTTTGGCCAACCAAGCAAGCTTGCAAAGGAAATCTGCACTACAATGAAGTTTCACTTCCCCCCGGTCAAAAGGGCCATCTGAAAAAAGTGTAAAATCCAGAAAGGCAGGACAGGCCATGGAGAACTGGGAGCCTTGTTATGCTGATGGGCGGGATGTAAATTGCCAACAGACACTCGGGAGAAGTGTATGGTGTTTCCTGAAACATCTAAAAAACAAAGCAACAGAGCCTAGGGCACTGCCACTTATGGTCCTATAGCTTAGGGAAATTAAAATCAAAAAGACACAGCCACCCCAAAGTTTGGAACGGCTCTGTTTACAAGAACCTCGTTTACAGTACAAGTTCAACATCGCAGAAAGTGAAAAATGGATAAAGTTGTGGTATTTACTTACAAAGCAATATCACTCAGCAATGAAATCTGTGTCATCAGGCCCTTAGCAGCACAATGAGTGGATTCAGGTATGATGATTCTAACTGAAATAAGTCACACAGAAAAAGAAACATCATAAGATATCAGTAATACACGGAATGTAAACTTGGCTACACAGGAACTGAATTACAGAACAGAACAGGGTCTCAAATTTCGAAAACCAACTTATGCTTGCTTAAGGGGAAAGGTGAGTTGGGGTGCTGCATAAAACCAGAGATTGAAATGAGCACAGATAAAGTTCCTTAAGCCAAATATGGAATAGACAAGAGCTACTCCTTGCTCAACGAAATGGACTCAACACCGCATATTAAACGCCTAAGAATGTACCTGACTAGTAAGTATCTTAAAACCTATGGATTGCTATGTCTCCGAAAGAGAATCAAGCATGTGTACAGGGGCATAAACGCAGCAGTGATAGGATTGGAGAGGTTCGGTGAGCAAATGAAGACCCTTTGAAGTCATATTGCATGGTACCCATTCCACGGGTTTCAACTACCCAGGTTTTAGGTATTCTTCCTTCAGCTCAAACATGCATGTGGAACCCAAGTATGATCAACCATGTGAACGGGAGACGTGTTCAAATATGTCTCAGTTTTCCTCCCCTGGTACTCGGGTGCAACATTCCAGACGCTTTACTAACACTCTCCCCACTTGGAGAGTCAGTCCCTTTAACCTCCTGTTTGGCCCAGTTTGCAATTTCTGCGGAAGATGAACAGGAATAGCGAGAACCAATGAGAGGCTAGCTGGAGGTGTCTGGACGGGCAAATTTAACTCTCATTTCCCACCAGGAAGAGGAAATAACCAAAGGCTCAGTGTGCCGTGCCGGAACCAGATTAGGGCCTGAAGCCATCCTGCGGTGTTGCGGCCAGGTCACAAGAAAGCGAGTTTAAGAAAGGAGCTCAGGGGCACTGTAATTCACAAACCTGCAGAGTTATAAATGACAGCTATCGTCCAAAAATAGACTGAAGTAAGGCTGCCAAGAGGACTTGAAAGCGGGGCAGAATTGCAGGAAACCGATTTCAGGAGGTAGACTGGAATTGCATTGAAAGCATAGGAAAAGAGGCAGAACGTACACAATGATGCACTTGGCCAAAAAGGGCGTATGCGTTTTTTCCTGAATATATTCAGGAAAAAACGCATACGCCCTTTTGGCCAACCAAGCAAGCTTGCAAAGGAAATCTGCACTACAATGAAGTCTCACTTCCCCCCGGTCAAAAGGGCCATCTGAAAAAAGTGTAAAATCCAGAAAGGCAGGACAGGCCATGGAGAACTGGGAGCCTTGTTATGCTGATGGGCGGGATGTAAATTGCCAACAACCACTTGGGAGAAGTGTATGGTGTTTCCTGAAACATCTAAAAAACAAAGCAACAGAACCTAGGGCACTTCCACTTATGGTCCTATAGCTTAGGGAAATTAAAATCAAAAAGACACAGCCACCCCAAAGTTTGGAACGGCTCTGTTTACAAGAACCTCATTTACAGTACAAGTTCAACATCGCAGAAAGTGAAAAATGGATAAAGTTGTGGTATTTACTTACAAAGCAATATCACTCAGCAATGAAATCTGTGTCATCAGGCCCTTAGCAGCACAATGAGTGGATTCAGGTATGATGATTCTAACTGAAATAAGTCACACAGAAAAAGAAACATCATAAGATATCAGTAATACACGGAATGTAAACTTGGCTACACAGGAACTGAATTACAGAACAGAACAGGGTCTCAAATTTCGAAAACCAACTTATGCTTGCTTAAGGGTAAAGGTGAGTTGGGGTGCTGCATAAAACCAGAGATTGAAATGAGCACAGATAAAGTTCCTTAAGCCAAATATGGAATAGACAAGAGCTACTCCTTGCTCAACGAAATGGACTCAACACCGCATATTAAACGCCTAAGAATGTACCTGACTAGTAAGTATCTTAAAACCTATGGATTGCTATGTCTCCGAAAGAGAATCAAGCATGTGTACAGGGGCATAAACGCAGCAGTGATAGGATTGGAGAGGTTCGGTGAGCAAATGAAGACCCTTTGAAGTCATATTGCATGGTACCCATTCCACGGGTTTCAACTACCCAGGTTTTAGGTATTCTTCCTTCAGCTAAAACATGCATGTGGAACCCAAGTATGATCAACCATGTGAACGGGAGACGTGTTCAAATATGTCTCAGTTTTCCTCCCCTGGTACTCGGGTGCAACATTCCAGACGCTTTACTCACACTCTCCCCACTTGGAGAGTCAGCGCCTTTAACCTCCTGTTTGGCCCAGTTTGCAATTTCTGCGGAAGATGAACAGGAATAGCGAGAACCAATGAGAGGCTAGCTGGAGGTGTCTGGACGGGCAAATTTAACTCTCATTTCCCACCAGGAAGAGGAAATAACCAAAGGCTCAGCGTGCCGTACCGGAACCAGATTAGGGCCTGAAGCCATCCTGCGGTGTTGCGGCCAGCTCACAAGAAAGCGAGTTGAAGAAAGGAGCTCAGGGGCACTGTAATTCACAAACCTGCAGAGTTATAAATGACAGCTATCGTCCAAAAATATACTGAAGTAAGGCTGCCAAGAGGACTTGAAAGCGGGGCAGAATTGTAGGAAACCGATTTCAGGAGGTAGACTGGAATTGCATTGAAAGCATAGGAAAAGAGGCAGAACGTCCACAATGATGCACTTGGCCAAAAAGGGCGTATGCGTTTTTTCCTGAATATATTCAGGAAAAAACGCATACGCCCTTTTTGGCCAACCAAGCAAGCTTGCAAAGGAAATCTGCACTACAATGAAGTCTCACTTCCCCCCGGTCAAAAGGGCCATCTGAAAAAAGTGTAAAATCCAGAAAGGCAGGACAGGCCATGGAGAACTGGGAGCCTTGTTATGCTGATGGGCGGGATGTAAATTGCCAACAGACACTCGGGAGAAGTGTATGGTGTTTCCTGAAACATCTAAAAAACAAAGCAACAGAACCTAGGGCACTTCCACTTATGGTCCTATAGCTTAGGGAAATTAAAATCAAAAAGACACAGCCACCCCAAAGTTTGGAACGGCTCTGTTTACAAGAACCTCGTTTACAGTACAAGTTCAACATCGCAGAAAGTGAAAAATGGAGAAAGAAGTTGTGGTATTTACTTACAAAGCAATATCACTCAGCAATGAAATCTGTGTCATCAGGCCCTTAGCAGCACAATGAGTGGATTCAGGTATGATGATTCTAACTGAAATAAGTCACACAGAAAAAGAAACATCATAAGATATCAGTAATACACGGAATGTAAACTTGGCTACACAGGAACTGAATTACAGAACAGAACAGGGTCTCAAATTTCGAAAACCAACTTATGCTTGCTTAAGGGGAAAGGTGAGCTGGGGTGCTGCATAAAACCAGAGATTGAAATGAGCACAGATAAAGTTCCTTAAGCCAAATATGGAATAGACAAGAGCTACTCCTTGCTCAACGAAATGGACTCAACACCGCATATTAAACGCCTAAGAATGTACCTGACTAGTAAGTATCTTAAAACCTATGGATTGCTATGTCTCCGAAAGAGAATCAAGCATGTGTACAGGGGCATAAACGCAGCAGTGATAGGATTGGAGAGGTTCGGTGAGCAAATGAAGACCCTTTGAAGTCATATTGCATGGTACCCATTCCACGGGTTTCAACTACCCAGGTTTTAGGTATTCTTCCTTCAGCTAAAACATGCATGTGGAACCCAAGTATGATCAACCATGTGAACGGGAGACGTGTTCAAATATGTCTCAGTTTTCCTCCCCTGGTACTCGGGTGCAACATTCCAGACGCTTTACTAACACTCTCCCCACTTGGAGAGTCAGCGCCTTTAACCTCCTGTTTGGCCCAGTTTGCAATTTCTGCGGAAGATGAACAGGAATAGCGAGAACCAATGAGAGGCTAGCTGGAGGTGTCTGGACGGGCAAATTTAACTCTCATTTCCCACCAGGAAGAGGAAATAACCAAAGGCTCAGTGTGCCATGCCGGAACCAGATTAGGGCCTGAAGCCATCCTGCGGTGTTGCGGCAAGCTCACAAGAAAGCGAGTTGAAGAAAGGAGCTCAGGGGCACTGTAATTCACAAACCTGCAGAGTTATAAATGACAGCTATCGTCCAAAAATATACTGAAGTAAGGCTGCCAAGAGGACTTGAAAGCGGGGCAGAATTGCAGGAAACCGATTGCAGGAGGTAGACTGGAATTGCATTGAAAGCATAGGAAAAGAGGCAGAACGTCCACAATGATGCACTTGGCCAAAAAGGGCGTATGCGTTTTTTCCTGAATATATTCAGGAAAAACCGCATACGCCCTTTTTGGCCAACCAAGCAAGCTTGCAAAGGAAATCTGCACTACAATGAAGTTTCACTTCCCCCCGGTCAAAAGGGCCATCTGAAAAAAGTGTAAAATCCAGAAAGGCAGGACAGGCCATGGAGAACTGGGAGCCTTGTTATGCTGATGGGCGGGATGTAAATTGCCAACAGACACTCGGGAGAAGTGTATGGTGTTTCCTGAAACATCTAAAAAACAAAGCAACAGAGCCTAGGGCACTGCCACTTATGGTCCTATAGCTTAGGGAAATTAAAATCAAAAAGACACAGCCACCCCAAAGTTTGGAACGGCTCTGTTTACAAGAACCTCGTTTACAGTACAAGTTCAACATCGCAGAAAGTGAAAAATGGATAAAGTTGTGGTATTTACTTACAAAGCAATATCACTCAGCAATGAAATCTGTGTCATCAGGCCCTTAGCAGCACAATGAGTGGATTCAGGTATGATGATTCTAACTGAAATAAGTCACACAGAAAAAGAAACATCATAAGATATCAGTAATACACGGAATGTAAACTTGGCTACACAGGAACTGAATTACAGAACAGAACAGGGTCTCAAATTTCGAAAACCAACTTATGCTTGCTTAAGGGGAAAGGTGAGTTGGGGTGCTGCATAAAACCAGAGATTGAAATGAGCACAGATAAAGTTCCTTAAGCCAAATATGGAATAGACAAGAGCTACTCCTTGCTCAACGAAATGGACTCAACACCGCATATTAAACGCCTAAGAATGTACCTGACTAGTAAGTATCTTAAAACCTATGGATTGCTATGTCTCCGAAAGAGAATCAAGCATGTGTACAGGGGCATAAACGCAGCAGTGATAGGATTGGAGAGGTTCGGTGAGCAAATGAAGACCCTTTGAAGTCATATTGCATGGTACCCATTCCACGGGTTTCAACTACCCAGGTTTTAGGTATTCTTCCTTCAGCTCAAACATGCATGTGGAACCCAAGTATGATCAACCATGTGAATGGGAGACGTGTTCAAATATGTCTCAGTTTTCCTCCCCTGGTACTCGGGTGCAACATTCCAGACGCTTTACTAACACTCTCCCCACTTGGAGAGTCAGCGCCTTTAACCTCCTGTTTGGCCCAGTTTGCAATTTCTGCGGAAGATGAACAGGAATAGCGAGAACCAATGAGAGGCTAGCTGGAGGTGTCTGGACGGGCAAATTTAACTCTCATTTCCCACCACGAAGAGGAATTAACCAAAGGCTCAGCATGCCGGGCCGGAACCAGATTATGGCCTGAAGCCATCCTGCGGTGTTGCGGCCAGGTCACAAGAAAGCGACTTGAAGAAAGGAGCTCAGGGGCACTGTAATTCACAAACCTGCAGAGTTATAAATGACAGCTATCGTCCAAAAATAGACTGAAGTAAGGCTGCCAAGAGGACTTGAAAACGGGGCAGAATTGCAGGAAACCGATTGCAGGAGGTAGACTGGAATTGCATTGAAAGCATAGGAAAAGAGGCAGAACGTCCACAATGATGCACTTGGCCAAAAAGGGCGTATGCGTTTTTTCCTGAATATATTCAGGAAAAAACGCATACGCCCTTTTTGGCCAACCAAGCAAGCTTGCAAAGGAAATCTGCACTACAATGAAGTCTAACTTCGCCCTGGTCAAAAGGGCCATCTGAAAAAAGTGTAAAATCCAGAAAGGCAGGACAGGCCATGGAGAACTGGGAGCCTTGTTATGCTGATGGGAGGGATGTAAATTGCCAACAGACACTCGGGAGAAGTGTATGGTGTTTCCTGAAACATCTAAAAAACAAAGCAACAGAGCCTAGGGCACTGCCACTTATGGTCCTATAGCTTAGGGAAATTAAAATCAAAAAGACACAGCCACCCCAAAGTTTGGGACGCCTCTGTTTACAAGAACCTCGTTTACAGTACAAGTTCAACATCACAGAAAGTGAAAAATGGATAAAGAACTTGTGGTACTTACGTACAATGCAGTATCACTCAGCAATGAAATCTATGTCATCAGGCCCGTAGCAGCATAATGAGTGGATTCAGGTACGATGATTCTAACTGAAATAAGTCACACAGAAAAAGAAACATCATAAGATATCAGTAATACACGGAATGTAAACTTGGCTACACAGGAACTGAATTACAGAACAGAACAGGGTCTCAAATTTAGAAAACCAACTTATGCTTGCTTAAGGGTAAAGGTGAGGTGGGGTGCTGCATAAAACCAGAGATTGAAATGAGCACAGATAAAGTTCCTTAAGCCAAATATGGAATAGACAAGAGCTACTCCTTGCTCAACGAAATGGACTCAACACCGCATATTAAACGCCTAAGAATGTACCTGACTAGTAAGTATCTTAAAACCTATGGATTGCTATGTCTCCGAAAGAGAATCAAGCATGTGTACAGGGGCATAAACGCAGCAGTGATAGGATTGGAGAGGTTCGGTGAGCAAATGAAGACCCTTTGAAGTCATATTGCATGGTACCCATTCCACGGGTTTCAACTACCCAGGTTTTAGGTATTCTTCCTTCAGCTAAAACATGCATGTGGAACCCAAGTATGATCAACCATGTGAACGGGAGACGTGTTCAAATATGTCTCAGTTTTCCTCCCCTGGTACTCGGGTGCAACATTCCAGACGCTTTACTAACACTCTCCCCACTTGGAGAGTCAGTCCCTTTAACCTCCTGTTTGGCCCAGTTTGCAATTTCTGCGGAAGATGAACAGGAATAGCGAGAACCAATGAGAGGCTAGCTGGAGGTGTCTGGACGGGCAAATTTAACTCTCATTTCCCACCAGGAAGAGGAAATAACCAAAGGCTCAGTGTGCCATGCCGGAACCAGATTAGGGCCTGAAGCCATCCTGCGGTGTTGCGGCAAGCTCACAAGAAAGCGAGTTGAAGAAAGGAGCTCAGGGGCACTGTAATTCACAAACCTGCAGAGTTATAAATGACAGCTATCGTCCAAAAATATACTGAAGTAAGGCTGCCAAGAGGACTTGAAAGCGGGGCAGAATTGCAGGAAACCGATTGCAGGAGGTAGACTGGAATTGCATTGAAAGCATAGGAAAAGAGGCAGAACGTCCACAATGATGCACTTGGCCAAAAAGGGCGTATGCGTTTTTTCCTGAATATATTCAGGAAAAACCGCATACGCCCTTTTTGGCCAACCAAGCAAGCTTGCAAAGGAAATCTGCACTACAATGAAGTTTCACTTCCCCCCGGTCAAAAGGGCCATCTGAAAAAAGTGTAAAATCCAGAAAGGCAGGACAGGCCATGGAGAACTGGGAGCCTTGTTATGCTGATGGGCGGGATGTAAATTGCCAACAGACACTCGGGAGAAGTGTATGGTGTTTCCTGAAACATCTAAAAAACAAAGCAACAGAGCCTAGGGCACTGCCACTTATGGTCCTATAGCTTAGGGAAATTAAAATCAAAAAGACACAGCCACCCCAAAGTTTGGAACGGCTCTGTTTACAAGAACCTCGTTTACAGTACAAGTTAAACATCGCAGAAAGTGAAAAATGGATAAAGTTGTGGTATTTACTTACAAAGCAATATCACTCAGCAATGAAATCTGTGTCATCAGGCCCTTAGCAGCACAATGAGTGGATTCAGGTATGATGATTCTAACTGAAATAAGTCACACAGAAAAAGAAACATCATAAGATATCAGTAATACACGGAATGTAAACTTGGCTACACAGGAACTGAATTACAGAACAGAACAGGGTCTCAAATTTCGAAAACCAACTTATGCTTGCTTAAGGGGAAAGGTGAGTTGGGGTGCTGCATAAAACCAGAGATTGAAATGAGCACAGATAAAGTTCCTTAAGCCAAATATGGAATAGACAAGAGCTACTCCTTGCTCAACGAAATGGACTCAACACCGCATATTAAACGCCTAAGAATGTACCTGACTAGTAAGTATCTTAAAACCTATGGATTGCTATGTCTCCGAAAGAGAATCAAGCATGTGTACAGGGGCATAAACGCAGCAGTGATAGGATTGGAGAGGTTCGGTGAGCAAATGAAGACCCTTTGAAGTCATATTGCATGGTACCCATTCCACGGGTTTCAACTACCCAGGTTTTAGGTATTCTTCCTTCAGCTAAAACATGCATGTGGAACCCAAGTATGATCAACCATGTGAATGGGAGACGTGTTCAAATATGTCTCAGTTTTCCTCCCCTGGTACTCGGGTGCAACATTCCAGACGCTTTACTAACACTCTCCCCACTTGGAGAGTCAGCGCCTTTAACCTCCTGTTTGGCCCAGTTTGCAATTTCTGCGGAAGATGAACAGGAATAGCGAGAACCAATGAGAGGCTAGCTGGAGGTGTCTGGACGGGCAAATTTAACTCTCATTTCCCACCACGAAGAGGAATTAACCAAAGGCTCAGCATGCCGGGCCGGAACCAGATTAGGGCCTGAAGCCATCCTGCGGTGTTGCGGCCAGGTCACAAGAAAGCGACTTGAAGAAAGGAGCTCAGGGGCACTGTAATTCACAAACCTGCAGAGTTATAAATGACAGCTATCGTCCAAAAATAGACTGAAGTAAGGCTGCCAAGAGGACTTGAAAGCGGGGCAGAATTGCAGGAAACCGATTTCAGGAGGTAGACTGGAATTGCATTGAAAGCATAGGAAAAGAGGCAGAACGTCCACAATGATGCACTTGGCCAAAAAGGGCGTATGCGTTTTTTCCTGAATATATTCAGGAAAAAACGCATACGCCCTTTTTGGCCAACCAAGCAAGCTTGCAAAGGAAATCTGCACTACAATGAAGTCTAACTTCGCCCTGGTCAAAAGGGCCATCTGAAAAAAGTGTAAAATCCAGAAAGGCAGGACAGGCCATGGAGAACTGGGAGCCTTGTTATGCTGATGGGCGGGATGTAAATTGCCAACAGACACTCGGGAGAAGTGTATGGTGTTTCCTGAAACATCTAAAAAACAAAGCAACAGAGCCTAGGGCACTGCCACTTATGGTCCTATAGCTTAGGGAAATTAAAATCAAAAAGACACAGCCACCCCAAAGTTTGGGACGCCTCTGTTTACAAGAACCTCGTTTACAGTACAAGTTCAACATCACAGAAAGTGAAAAATGGATAAAGAACTTGTGGTACTTACGTACAATGCAGTATCACTCAGCAATGAAATCTGTGTCATCAGGCCCGTAGCAGCATAATGAGTGGATTCAGGTACGATGATTCTAACTGAAATAAGTCACACAGAAAAAGAAACATCATAAGATATCAGTAATACACGGAATGTAAACTTGGCTACACAGGAACTGAATTACAGAACAGAACAGAGTCTCAAATTTAGAAAACCAACTTATGCTTGCTTAAGGGTAAAGGTGAGGTGGGGTGCTGCATAAAACCAGAGATTGAAATGAGCACAGATAAAGTTCCTTAAGCCAAATATGGAATAGACAAGAGCTACTCCTTGCTCAACGAAATGGACTCAACACCGCATATTAAACGCCTAAGAATGTACCTGACTAGTAAGTATCTTAAAACCTATGGATTGCTATGTCTCCGAAAGAGAATCAAGCATGTGTACAGGGGCATAAACGCAGCAGTGATAGGATTGGAGAGGTTCGGTGAGCAAATGAAGACCCTTTGAAGTCATATTGCATGGTACCCATTCCACGGGTTTCAACTACCCAGGTTTTAGGTATTCTTCCTTCAGCTAAAACATGCATGTGGAACCCAAGTATGATCAACCATGTGAACGGGAGACGTGTTCAAATATGTCTCAGTTTTCCTCCCCTGGTACTCGGGTGCAACATTCCAGACGCTTTACTAACACTCTCCCCACTTGGAGAGTCAGCGCCTTTAACCTCCTGTTTGGCCCAGTTTGCAATTTCTGCGGAAGATGAACAGGAATAGCGAGAACCAATGAGAGGCTAGCTGGAGGTGTCTGGACGGGCAAATTTAACTCTCATTTCCCACCAGGAAGAGGAAATAACCAAAGGCTCAGCGTGCCGTGCCGGAACCAGATTAGGGCCTGAAGCCATCCTGCGGTGTTGCGGCCAGCTCACAAGAAAGCGAGTTGAAGAAAGGAGCTCAGGGGCACTGTAATTCACAAACCTGCAGAGTTATAAATGACAGCTATCGTCCAAAAATATACTGAAGTAAGGCTGTCAAGAGGACTTGAAAGCGGGGCAGAATTGCAGGAAACCGATTTCAGGAGGTAGACTGGAATTGCATTGAAAGCATAGGAAAAGAGGCAGAACGTCCACAATGATGCACTTGGCCAAAAAGGGCGTATGCGTTTTTTCCTGAATATATTCAGGAAAAAACGCATACGCCCTTTTTGGCCAACCAAGCAAGCTTGCAAAGGAAATCTGCACTACAATGAAGTTTCACTTCCCCCCGGTCAAAAGGGCCATCTGAAAAAAGTGTAAAATCCAGAAAGGCAGGACAGGCCATGGAGAACTGGGAGCCTTGTTATGCTGATGGGCGGGATGTAAATTGCCAACAGACACTCGGGAGAAGTGTATGGTGTTTCCTGAAACATCTAAAAAACAAAGCAACAGAGCCTAGGGCACTGCCACTTATGGTCCTATAGCTTAGGGAAATTAAAATCAAAAAGACACAGCCACCCCAAAGTTTGGAATGGCTCTGTTTACAAGAACCTCGTTTACAGTACAAGTTCAACATCGCAGAAAGTGAAAAATGGATAAAGTTGTGGTATTTACTTACAAAGCAATATCACTCAGCAATGAAATCTGTGTCATCAGGCCCTTAGCAGCACAATGAGTGGATTCAGGTATGATGATTCTAACTGAAATAAGTCACACAGAAAAAGAAACATCATAAGATATCAGTAATACACGGAATGTAAACTTGGCTACACAGGAACTGAATTACAGAACAGAACAGGGTCTCAAATTTCGAAAACCAACTTATGCTTGCTTAAGGGTAAAGGTGAGTTGGGGTGCTGCATAAAACCAGAGATTGAAATGAGCACAGATAAAGTTCCTTAAGCCAAATATGGAATAGACAAGAGCTACTCCTTGCTCAACGAAATGGACTCAACACCGCATATTAAACGCCTAAGAATGTACCTGACTAGTAAGTATCTTAAAACCTATGGATTGCTATGTCTCCGAAAGAGAATCAAGCATGTGTACAGGGGCATAAACGCAGCAGTGATAGGATTGGAGAGGTTCGGTGAGCAAATGAAGACCCTTTGAAGTCATATTGCATGGTACCCATTCCACGGGTTTCAACTACCCAGGTTTTAGGTATTCTTCCTTCAGCTAAAACATGCATGTGGAACCCAAGTATGATCAACCATGTGAACGGGAGACGTGTTCAAATATGTCTCAGTTTTCCTCCCCTGGTACTCGGGTGCAACATTCCAGACGCTTTACTAACACTCTCCCCACTTGGAGAGTCAGCGCCTTTAACCTCCTGTTTGGCCCAGTTTGCAATTTCTGCGGAAGATGAACAGGAATAGCGAGAACCAATGAGAGGCTAGCTGGAGGTGTCTGGACGGGCAAATTTAACTCTCATTTCTCACCAGGAAGAGAAAATAACCAAAGGCTCAGTGTGCCGTGCCGGAACCAGATTAGGGCCTGAAGCCATCCTGCGGTGTTGCGGCCAGCTCACAAGAAAGCGAGTTGAAGAAAGGAGCTCAGGGGCACTGTAATTCACAAACCTGCAGAGTTATAAATGACAGCTATCGTCCAAAAATAGACTGAAGTAAGGCTGCCAAGAGGACTTGAAAGCGGGGCAGAATTGCAGGAAACCGATTTCAGGAGGTAGACTGGAATTGCATTGAAAGCATAGGAAAAGAGGCAGAACGTCCACAA
Source organism: Delphinus delphis (assembly GCF_949987515.2). Taxonomy (NCBI): domain Eukaryota; kingdom Metazoa; phylum Chordata; class Mammalia; order Artiodactyla; family Delphinidae; genus Delphinus; species Delphinus delphis. Next base: position 26,988 of record NW_027192748.1, read on the forward strand.
TGATGCACTTGGCCAAAAAGGGCGTATGCGTTTTTTCCTGAATATATTCAGGAAAAAACGCATACGCCCTTTTTGGCCAACCAAGCAAGCTTGCAAAGGAAATCTGCACTACAATGAAGTTTCACTTCCCCCCGGTCAAAAGGGCCATCTGAAAGAAGTGTAAAATCCAGAAAGGCAGGACAGGCCATGGAGAACTGGGAGCCTTGTTATGCTGATGGGCGGGATGTAAATTGCCAACAGACACTCGGGAGAAGTGTATGGTGTTTCCTGAAACATCTAAAAAACAAAGCAACAGAGCCTAGGGCACTGCCACTTATGGTCCTATAGCTTAGGGAAATTAAAATCAAAAAGACACAGCCACCCCAAAGTTTGGGACGCCTCTGTTTACAAGAACCTCGTTTACAGTACAAGTTCAACATCACAGAAAGTGAAAAATGGATAAAGAACTTGTGGTACTTACGTACAATGCCGTATCACTCAGCAATGAAATCTGTGTCATCAGGCCCTTAGCAGCACAATGAGTGGATTCAGGTATGATGATTCTAACTGAAATAAGTCACACAGAAAAAGAAACATCATAAGATATCAGTAATACACGGAATGTAAACTTGGCTACACAGGAACTGAATTACAGAACAGAACAGGGTCTCAAATTTCGAAAACCAACTTATGCTTGCTTAAGGGGAAAGGTGAGTTGGGGTGCTGCATAAAACCAGAGATTGAAATGAGCACAGATAAAGTTCCTTAAGCCAAATATGGAATAGACAAGAGCTACTCCTTGCTCAACGAAATGGACTCAACACCGCATATTAAACGCCTAAGAATGTACCTGACTAGTAAGTATCTTAAAACCTATGGATTGCTATGTCTCCGAAAGAGAATCAAGCATGTGTACAGGGGCATAAACGCAGCAGTGATAGGATTGGAGAGGTTCGGTGAGCAAATGAAGACCCTTTGAAGTCATATTGCATGGTACCCATTCCACGGGTTTCAACTACCCAGGTTTTAGGTATTCTTCCTTCAGCTAAAACATGCATGTGGAACCCAAGTATGATCAACCATGTGAATGGGAGACGTGTTCAAATATGTCTCAGTTTTCCTCCCCTGGTACTCGGGTGCAACATTCCAGACGCTTTACTAACACTCTCCCCACTTGGAGAGTCAGCGCCTTTAACCTCCTGTTTGGCCCAGTTTGCAATTTCTGCGGAAGATGAACAGGAATAGCGAGAACCAATGAGAGGCTAGCTGGAGGTGTCTGGACGGGCAAATTTAACTCTCATTTCCCACCACGAAGAGGAATTAACCAAAGGCTCAGCATGCCGAGCCGGAACCAGATTAGGGCCTGAAGCCATGCTGCGGTGTTGCGGCCAGGTCACAAGAAAGCGACTTGAAGAAAGGAGCTCAGGGGCACTGTAATTCACAAACCTGCAGAGTTATAAATGACAGCTATCGTCCAAAAATAGACTGAAGTAAGGCTGCCAAGAGGACTTGAAAACGGGGCAGAATTGCAGGAAACCGATTGCAGGAGGTAGACTGGAATTGCATTGAAAGCATAGGAAAAGAGGCAGAACGTCCACAATGATGCACTTGGCCAAAAAGGGCGTATGCGTTTTTTCCTGAATATATTCAGGAAAAAACGCATACGCCCTTTTTGGCCAACCAAGCAAGCTTGCAAAGGAAATCTGCACTACAATGAAGTCTAACTTCGCCCTGGTCAAAAGGGCCATCTGAAAAAAGTGTAAAATCCAGAAAGGCAGGACAGGCCATGGAGAACTGGGAGCCTTGTTATGCTGATGGGAGGGATGTAAATTGCCAACAGACACTCGGGAGAAGTGTATGGTGTTTCCTGAAACATCTAAAAAACAAAGCAACAGAGCCTAGGGCACTGCCACTTATGGTCCTATAGCTTAGGGAAATTAAAATCAAAAAGACACAGCCACCCCAAAGTTTGGGACGCCTCTGTTTACAAGAACCTCGTTTACAGTACAAGTTCAACATCACAGAAAGTGAAAAATGGATAAAGAACTTGTGGTACTTACGTACAATGCAGTATCACTCAGCAATGAAATCTATGTCATCAGGCCCGTAGCAGCATAATGAGTGGATTCAGGTACGATGATTCTAACTGAAATAAGTCACACAGAAAAAGAAACATCATAAGATATCAGTAATACACGGAATGTAAACTTGGCTACACAGGAACTGAATTACAGAACAGAACAGGGTCTCAAATTTAGAAAACCAACTTATGCTTGCTTAAGGGTAAAGGTGAGGTGGGGTGCTGCATAAAACCAGAGATTGAAATGAGCACAGATAAAGTTCCTTAAGCCAAATATGGAATAGACAAGAGCTACTCCTTGCTCAACGAAATGGACTCAACACCGCATATTAAACGCCTAAGAATGTACCTGACTAGTAAGTATCTTAAAACCTATGGATTGCTATGTCTCCGAAAGAGAATCAAGCATGTGTACAGGGGCATAAACGCAGCAGTGATAGGATTGGAGAGGTTCGGTGAGCAAATGAAGACCCTTTGAAGTCATATTGCATGGTACCCATTCCACGGGTTTCAACTACCCAGGTTTTAGGTATTCTTCCTTCAGCTAAAACATGCATGTGGAACCCAAGTATGATCAACCATGTGAACGGGAGACGTGTTCAAATATGTCTCAGTTTTCCTCCCCTGGTACTCGGGTGCAACATTCCAGACGCTTTACTAACACTCTCCCCACTTGGAGAGTCAGCGCCTTTAACCTCCTGTTTGGCCCAGTTTGCAATTTCTGCGGAAGATGAACAGGAATAGCGAGAACCAATGAGAGGCTAGCTGGAGGTGTCTGGACGGGCAAATTTAACTCTCATTTCCCACCAGGAAGAGGAAATAACCAAAGGCTCAGCGTGCCGTGCCGGAACCAGATTAGGGCCTGAAGCCATCCTGCGGTGTTGCGGCCAGCTCACAAGAAAGCGAGTTGAAGAAAGGAGCTCAGGGGCACTGTAATTCACAAACCTGCAGAGTTATAAATGACAGCTATCGTCCAAAAATATACTGAAGTAAGGCTGTCAAGAGGACTTGAAAGCGGGGCAGAATTGCAGGAAACCGATTTCAGGAGGTAGACTGGAATTGCATTGAAAGCATAGGAAAAGAGGCAGAACGTCCACAATGATGCACTTGGCCAAAAAGGGCGTATGCGTTTTTTCCTGAATATATTCAGGAAAAAACGCATACGCCCTTTTTGGCCAACCAAGCAAGCTTGCAAAGGAAATCTGCACTACAATGAAGTTTCACTTCCCCCCGGTCAAAAGGGCCATCTGAAAAAAGTGTAAAATCCAGAAAGGCAGGACAGGCCATGGAGAACTGGGAGCCTTGTTATGCTGATGGGCGGGATGTAAATTGCCAACAGACACTCGGGAGAAGTGTATGGTGTTTCCTGAAACATCTAAAAAACAAAGCAACAGAGCCTAGGGCACTGCCACATATGGTCCTATAGCTTAGGGAAATTAAAATCAAAAAGACACAGCCACCCCAAAGTTTGGAACGGCTCTGTTTACAAGAACCTCGTTTACAGTACAAGTTCAACATCGCAGAAAGTGAAAAATGGATAAAGTTGTGGTATTTACTTACAAAGCAATATCACTCAGCAATGAAATCTGTGTCATCAGGCGCTTAGCAGCACAATGAGTGGATTCAGGTATGATGATTCTAACTGAAATAAGTCACACAGAAAAAGAAACATCATAAGATATCAGTAATACACGGAATGTAAACTTGGCTACACAGGAACTGAATTACAGAACAGAACAGGGTCTCAAATTTCGAAAACCAACTTATGCTTGCTTAAGGGTAAAGGTGAGTTGGGGTGCTGCATAAAACCAGAGATTGAAATGAGCACAGATAAAGTTCCTTAAGCCAAATATGGAATAGACAAGAGCTACTCCTTGCTCAACGAAATGGACTCAACACCGCATATTAAACGCCTAAGAATGTACCTGACTAGTAAGTATCTTAAAACCTATGGATTGCTATGTCTCCGAAAGAGAATCAAGCATGTGTACAGGGGCATAAACGCAGCAGTGATAGGATTGGAGAGGTTCGGTGAGCAAATGAAGACCCTTTGAAGTCATATTGCATGGTACCCATTCCACGGGTTTCAACTACCCAGGTTTTAGGTATTCTTCCTTCAGCTAAAACATGCATGTGGAACCCAAGTATGATCAACCATGTGAACGGGAGACGTGTTCAAATATGTCTCAGTTTTCCTCCCCTGGTACTCGGGTGCAACATTCCAGACGCTTTACTAACACTCTCCCCACTTGGAGAGTCAGCGCCTTTAACCTCCTGTTTGGCCCAGTTTGCAATTTCTGTGGAAGATGAACAGGAATAGCGAGAACCAATGAGAGGCTAGCTGGAGGTGTCTGGACGGGCAAATTTAACTCTCATTTCTCACCAGGAAGAGAAAATAACCAAAGGCTCAGTGTGCCGTGCCGGAACCAGATTAGGGCCTGAAGCCATCCTGCGGTGTTGCGGCCAGCTCACAAGAAAGCGAGTTGAAGAAAGGAGCTCAGGGGCACTGTAATTCACAAACCTGCAGAGTTATAAATGACAGCTATCGTCCAAAAATATACTGAAGTAAGGCTGCCAAGAGGACTTGAAAGCGGGGCAGAATTGCAGGAAACCGATTTCAGGAGGTAGACTGGAATTGCATTGAAAGCATAGGAAAAGAGGCAGAACGTCCACAATGATGCACTTGGCCAAAAAGGGCGTATGCGTTTTTTCCTGAATATATTCAGGAAAAAACGCATACGCCCTTTTTGGCCAACCAAGCAAGCTTGCAAAGGAAATCTGCACTACAATGAAGTTTCACTTCCCCCCGGTCAAAAGGGCCATCTGAAAAAAGTGTAAAATCCAGAAAGGCAGGACAGGCCATGGAGAACTGGGAGCCTTGTTATGCTGATGGGCGGGATGTAAATTGCCAACAGACACTCGGGAGAAGTGTATGGTGTTTCCTGAAACATCTAAAAAACAAAGCAACAGAGCCTAGGGCACTGCCACATATGGTCCTATAGCTTAGGGAAATTAAAATCAAAAAGACACAGCCACCCCAAAGTTTGGAACGGCTCTGTTTACAAGAACCTCGTTTACAGTACAAGTTCAACATCGCAGAAAGTGAAAAATGGATAAAGTTGTGGTATTTACTTACAAAGCAATATCACTCAGCAATGAAATCTGTGTCATCAGGCGCTTAGCAGCACAATGAGTGGATTCAGGTATGATGATTCTAACTGAAATAAGTCACACAGAAAAAGAAACATCATAAGATATCAGTAATACACGGAATGTAAACTTGGCTACACAGGAACTGAATTACAGAACAGAACAGGGTCTCAAATTTCGAAAACCAACTTATGCTTGCTTAAGGGTAAAGGTGAGTTGGGGTGCTGCATAAAACCAGAGATTGAAATGAGCACAGATAAAGTTCCTTAAGCCAAATATGGAATAGACAAGAGCTACTCCTTGCTCAACGAAATGGACTCAACACCGCATATTAAACGCCTAAGAATGTACCTGACTAGTAAGTATCTTAAAACCTATGGATTGCTATGTCTCCGAAAGAGAATCAAGCATGTGTACAGGGGCATAAACGCAGCAGTGATAGGATTGGAGAGGTTCGGTGAGCAAATGAAGACCCTTTGAAGTCATATTGCATGGTACCCATTCCACGGGTTTCAACTACCCAGGTTTTAGGTATTCTTCCTTCAGCTAAAACATGCATGTGGAACCCAAGTATGATCAACCATCTGAACGGGAGACGTGTTCAAATATGTCTCAGTTTTCCTCCCCTGGTACTCGGGTGCAACATTCCAGACGCTTTACTAACACTCTCCCCACTTGGAGAGTCAGCGCCTTTAACCTCCTGTTTGGCCCAGTTTGCAATTTCTGCGGAAGATGAACAGGAATAGCGAGAACCAATGAGAGGCTAGCTGGAGGTGTCTGGACGGGCAAATTTAACTCTCATTTCTCACCAGGAAGAGAAAATAACCAAAGGCTCAGTGTGCCGTGCCGGAACCAGATTAGGGCCTGAAGCCATCCTGCGGTGTTGCGGCCAGCTCACAAGAAAGCGAGTTGAAGAAAGGAGCTCAGGGGCACTGTAATTCACAAACCTGCAGAGTTATAAATGACAGCTATCGTCCAAAAATATACTGAAGTAAGGCTGCCAAGAGGACTTGAAAGCGGGGCAGAATTGCAGGAAACCGATTTCAGGAGGTAGACTGGAATTGCATTGAAAGCATAGGAAAAGAGGCAGAACGTCCACAATGATGCACTTGGCCAAAAAGGGCATATGCGTTTTTTCCTGAATATATTCAGGAAAAAACGCATACGCCCTTTTTGGCCAACCAAGCAAGCTTGCAAAGGAAATCTGCACTACAATGAAGTTTCACTTCCCCCCGGTCAAAAGGGCCATCTGAAAGAAGTGTAAAATCCAGAAAGGCAGGACAGGCCATGGAGAACTGGGAGCCTTGTTATGCTGATGGGCGGGATGTAAATTGCCAACAGACACTCGGGAGAAGTGTATGGTGTTTCCTGAAACATCTAAAAAACAAAGCAACAGAGCCTAGGGCACTGCCACTTATGGTCCTATAGCTTAGGGAAATTAAAATCAAAAAGACACAGCCACCCCAAAGTTTGGGACGCCTCTGTTTACAAGAACCTCGTTTACAGTACAAGTTCAACATCACAGAAAGTGAAAAATGGATAAAGAACTTGTGGTACTTACGTACAATGCCGTATCACTCAGCAATGAAATCTATGTCATCAGGCCCGTAGCAGCATAATGAGTGGATTCAGGTACGATGATTCTAACTGAAATAAGTCACACAGAAAAAGAAACATCATAAGATATCACTAATACACGGAATGTAAACTTGGCTACACAGGAACTGCATTCCAAAACAGAACAGGGTCTCAAATTTAGAAAACCAACTTATGCTTGCTTAAGGGTAAAGGTGAGTTCGGGTGCTGCATAAAACCAGAGATTGAAATGAGCACAGATAAAGTTCCTTAAGCCAAATATGGAATAGACAAGAGCTACTCCTTGCTCAACGAAATGGACTCAAAACCCCATATTAAACCCCTAAGAATGTACCTGACTAGTAAGTATCTTAAAACCTATGGATTGCTATGTCTCCAAAAGAGAATCAAGCGTGTGTACAGGGGAATAAACGCAGCAGTGATAGGATTGGAGAGGTTCGTGAGCAAATGAAGACCCTTTGAAGTCATATTGCATGGTACCCATTACACGGGTCTCAACTCCAGGTTTAAGGTATTCTTCCTTCAGCTAAAACATGCATGTGGAACCCAGAGTATGATCAACCATGTGAACGGGAGACGTGTTCAAATATATCTCAGTTTTCCTCCCCTGGTACTTGGGTGCAACATTCCAGATGCTTTACTAACACTCTCCCGACTTGGAGAGTCAGTCCCTTTAACCTCCTGTTTGGCCCAGTTTGCAATTTCTGCGGAAGATGAACAGGAATAGCGAGAACCAATGAGAGGCTAGCTGGAGGTGTCTGGACAGGCAAATTTAACTCTCATTTCCCAACAGGAAGAGGAAATAACCAAAGGCTCAGCGTGCCGTGCCGGAACCAGATTAGGGCCTGAAGCCATCCTGCGGTGTTGCGGCCAGCTCAAAAGAAAGCGAGTTGAAGAAAGGAGCTCAGGGGCACTGTAATTCACAAACCTGCAGAGTTATAAATGACAGCTATCGTCCAAAAATAGACTGAAGTAAGGCTGCCAAGAGGACTTGAAAGCGGGGCAGAATTGCAGGAAACCGATTTCAGGAGGTAGACTGGAATTGCATTGAAAGCATAGGAAAAGAGGCAGAACGTCCACAATGATGCACTTGGCCAAAAAGGGCGTATGCGTTTTTTCCTGAATATATTCAGGAAAAAACGCATACGCCCTTTTTGGCCAACCAAGCAAGCTTGCAAAGGAAATCTGCACTACAATGAAGTCTCACTTCCCCCTGGTCAAAAGGGCCATCTGAAAAAAGTGTAAAATCCAGAAAGGCAGGACAGGCCATGGAGAACTGGGAGCCTTGTTATGCTGATGGGCGGGATGTAAATTGCCAACAACCACTCGGGAGAAGTGTATGGTGTTTCCTGAAACATCTAAAAAACAAAGCAACAGAACCTAGGGCACTTCCACTTATGGTCCTATAGCTTAGGGAAATTAAAATCAAAAAGACACAGCCACCCCAAAGTTTGGGACGCCTCTGTTTACAAGAACCTCGTTTACAGTACAAGTTCAACATCGCAGAAAGTGAAAAATGGATAAAGAAATTGTGGTATTCACTTACAAAGCAATATCACTCAGCAATGAAATCTATGTCATCAGGCCCTTAGCAGCACAATGAGTGGATTCAGGTATGATGATTCTAACTGAAATAAGTCACACAGAAAAAGAAACTTCATAAGATATCAGTAATACACGGAATGGAAACTTGGCTACACAGGAACTGAATTACAGAACAGAACAGTGTCTCACATTTAGAAAAACAACTTATGCTTGCTTAAGGGTAAAGGTGAGTTGGGGTGCTGCATAAAACCAGAGATTGAAATGAGCACAGATAAAGTTCCTTAAGCCAAATATGGAATAGACAAGAGCTACTCCTTGCTCAACGAAATGGACTCAACACCGCATATTAAACGCCTAAGAATGTACCTGACTTGTAAGTATCTTAAAACCTATGGATTGCTATATCTCTGAAAGAGAATCAAGCATGTGTACAGGGGCATAAACGCAGCAGTGATAGGATTGGAGAGGTTCGGTGAGCAAATGAAGACCCTTTGAGGTCATATTGCATGGTACCCATTCCACGGGTTTCAACTACCCAGGTTTAAGGTATTCTTCCTTCAGCTAAAACATGCATGTGGAACCCAAGTATCATCAACCATGTGAATGGGAGACGTGTTCAAATATATCTCAGTTTTCCTCCCCTGGTACTCGGGTGCAACATTCCAGACGCTTTACTAACACTCTCCCCACTTGGAGAGTCAGTCCCTTTAACCTCCTGTTTGGCCCAGTTTGCAATTTCTGTGAAAGATGAACAGAAATAGCGAGAACCAATGAGAGGCTAGCTGGAGGTGTCTGGACGGGCAAATTTAACTCTCATTTCCCACCAGGAAGAGGAATTAACCAAAGGCTCAGCATGCCGGGCCGGAACCAGATTAGGGCCTGAAGCCATCCTGCGGTGTTGCGGCCAGGTCACAAGAAAGCGAGTTGAAGAAAGGAGCTCAGGGGCACTGTAATTCACAAACCTGCAGAGTTATAAATGACAGCTATCGTCCAAAAATAGACTGAAGTAAGGCTGCCAAGAGGACTTGAAAGCGGGGCAGAATTGCAGGAAACCGATTTCAGGAGGTAGACTGGAATTGCATTGAAAGCATAGGAAAAGAGGCAGAACGTCCACAATGATGCACTTGGCCAAAAAGGGCGTATGCGTTTTTTCCTGAATATATTCAGGAAAAAACGCATAAGCCCTTTTTGGCCAACCAAGCAAGCTTGCAAAGGAAATCTGCACTACAATGAAGTCTCACTTCCCCCCGGTCAAAAGGGCCATCTGAAAAAAGTGTAAAATCCAGAAAGGCAACAGGCCATTGAGAACTGGGAGCCTTGTTATGCTGATGGGCGGGATGTAAATTGCCAACAGACACTTGGGAGAAGTGTATGGTGTTTCCTGAAACATCTAAAAAACAAAGCAACAGAGCCTAGGGCACTTCCACTTATGGTCCTATAGCTTAGGGAAATTAAAATCAAAAAGACACAGCCACCCCAAAGTTTGGAATGGCTCTGTTTACAAGAACCTCGTTTACAGTACAAGTTCAACATCGCAGAAAGTGAAAAATGGATAAAGAAGTTGTGGTATTCACTTACAAAGCAATATCACTCAGCAATGAAATCTATGTCATCAGGCCCTTAGCAGCACAATGAGTGGATTCAGGTACGATGATTCTAACTGAAATAAGTCACACAGAAAAAGAAACATCATAAGATATCAGTAATACACGGAATGGAACCTTGGCTACACAGGAACTGAATTACAGATCAGAACACGGTCTCAAAATTAGAAAAACAACTTATGCTTGCTTAAGGGTAAAGGTGAGTTGGGGTGCTGCATAAAACCAGAGATTGAAATGAGCACAGATAAAGTTCCTTAAGCCAAATATGGAATAGACAAGAGCTACTCCTTGCTCAACGAAATGGACTCAACACCCCATATTAAACGCCTAAGAATGTACCTGACTAGTAAGTATCTTAAAACCTATGGATTGCTATGTCTCCGAAAGAGAATCAAGCATGTGTACAGGGGCATAAACGCAGCAGTGATAGGATTGGAGAGGTTCGGTGAGCAAATGAAGACCCTTTAAAGTCATATTGCATGGTACCCATTCCACGGGTTTCAACTACCCAGGTTTTAGGTATTCTTCCTTCAGCTAAAACATGCATGTGGAACCCAGAGTATGATCAACCATGTGATCGGGAGACGTGTTCAAATATGTCTCTGTTTTCGTACACTGGTACTCGGGTGCAACATTCCAGACGCTTTACTAACACTCTCTCGACTTGGAGAGTCAGTCCCTTTAACCTCCTGTTTGGCCCAGTTTGCAATTTCTGCGGAAGATGAACAGGAATAGCGAGAACCAATGAGAGGCTAGCTGGAGGTGTCTGGACGGGCAAATTCAACTCTCATTTCGCAACAGGAAGAGGAATTAACCAAAGGCTCAGCGTGCCGTGCCAGAACCAGATTAGGGCCTGAAGACATCCTGCGGTGTTGCGGCCAGGTCACAAGAAAGCGAGTTGAAGAAAGGAGCTCAGGGGCACTGTAATTCACAAACCTGCAGAGTTATAAATGACAGCTATCGTCCAAAAATAGACTGAAGTAAGGCTGCCAAGAGGACTTGAAAGCGGGGCAGAATTACAGGAAACCGACTTCAGGAGGTAGACTGGAATTGCATTGAAAGCATAGGAAAAGAGGCAGAACGTCCACAATGATGCACTTGGCCAAAAAGGGCGTATGCGTTTTTTCCTGAATATATTCAGGAAAAAACGCATACGCCCTTTTTGGCCAACCAAGCAAACTTGCAAAGGAAATCTGCACTACAATGAAGTCTCACTTCCCCCCGGTCAAAAGGGCCATCTGAAAAAAGTGTAAAATCCAGAAAGGCAGGACAGGCCATGGAGAACTGGGAGACTTGTTATGCTGATGGGCGGGATGTAAATTGCCAACAGACACTCAGGAGAAGTGTATGGTGTTTCCTGAAACATCTAAAAAACAAAGCAACAGAGCCTAGGGCACTTCCACTTATGGTCCTATAACTTAGGGAAATTAAAATCAAAAAGACACAGCCACCCCAAAGTTCGGGACGCCTCCGTTTACAAGAACCTCGTTTACCGTACAAGTTCAATATCACAGAAAGTGAAAAATGGATAAAGAACTTGTGGTACTTACGTACAATGCAGTATCACTCAGCAATGAAATCTATGTCATCAGGCCCGTAGCAGCATAATGAGTGGATTCAGGTACGATGATTCTAACTGAAATAAGTCACACAGAAAAAGAAACATCATAAGATATCACTAATACACGGAATGTAAACTTGGCTACACAGGAACTGCATTCCAAAACAGAACAGGGTCTCAAATTTAGAAAACCAACTTATGCTTGCTTAAGGGGAAAGGTGAGTTGGGGTGCTGCATAAAACCAGAGATTGAAATGAGCACAGATAAAGTTCCTTAAGCCAAATATGGAATAGACAAGAGCTACTCCTTGCTCAACGAAATGGACTCAAAACCCCATATTAAACGCCTAAGAATGTACCTGACTAGTAAGTATCTTAAAACCTATGGATTGCTATGTCTCCAAAAGAGAATCAAGCGTGTGTACAGGGGCATAAATGCAGCAGTGATAGGATTGGAGAGGTTCGGTGAGCAAATGAAGACCCTTTGAAGTCATATTGCATGGTACCCATTACACAGGTCTCAACTCTCCAGGTTTAAGGTATTCTTCCTTCAGCTAAAACATGCATGTGGAACCCAAGTATGATCAACCATGTGAACGAGAGACGTGTTCAAATATGTCTCAGTTTTCCTCCCCTGGTACTCGGGTGCAACATTCCAGATGCTTTACTAACACTCTCCCCACTTGGAGAGTCAGCGCCTTTAACCTCCTGTTTGGCCCAGTTTGCAATTTCTGCGGAAGATGAACAGGAATAGCGAGAACCAATGAGAGGCTAGCTGGAGGTGTCTGGACGGGCAAATTTAACTCTCATTTCCCACCAGGAAGAGGAAATAACCAAAGGCTCAGCGTGCCGTGCCGGAACCAGATTAGGGCCTGAAGCCATCCTGCGGTGTTGCGGCCAGCTCAAAAGAAAGCGAATTGAAGAAAGGAGCTCAGGGGCACTGTAATTCACAAACCTGCAGAGTTATAAATGACAGCTACCATCCAAAAATAGACTGAAGTAAGGCTGCCAAGAGGACTTGAAAGCGGGGCAGAATTGCAGGAAACCGATTTCAGGAGGTAGACTGGAATTGCATTGAAAGCATAGGAAAAGAGGCAGAACGTCCACAATGATGCACTTGGCCAAAAAGGGCGTATGCGTTTTTTCCTGAATATATTCAGGAAAAAACGCATACGCCCTTTTTGGCCAACCAAGCAAGCTTGCAAAGGAAATCTGCACTACAATGAAGTCTCACTTCCCCCCGGTCAAAAGGGCCATCTGAAAAAAGTGTAAAATCCAGAAAGGCAGGACAGGCCATGGAGAACTGGGAGCCTTGTTATGCTGAAGGGCGGGATGTAAATTGCCAACAACCACTCGGGAGAAGTGTATGGTGTTTCCTGAAACATCTAAAAAACAAAGCAACAGAGCCTAGGGCACTTCCACTTATGGTCCTATAGCTTAGGGAATTTAAAATCAAAAAGACACAGCCACCCCAAAGTTTGGAACGGCTCTGTTTACAAGAACCTCGTTTACAGTACAAGTTCAACATCGCAGAAAGTGAAAAATGGATAAAAAAGTTGTGGTATTTACTTACAAAGCAATATCACTCAGCAATGAAATCTGTGTCATCAGGCCCTTAGTAGCACAATGAGTGGATTCAGGTATGATGATTCTAACTGAAATAAGTCACACAGAAAAAGAAACATCATAAGATATCAGTAATACACGGAATGTAAACTTGGCTACACAGGAACTGAATTACAGAACAGAACAGGGTCTCAAATTTAGAAAACCAACCTATGCTTGCTTAAGGGTAAAGGTGAGTTGGGGTGCTGCATAAAACCAGAGATTGAAATGAGCACAGATAAAGTTCCTTAAGCCAAATATGGAATAGATAAGAGCTACTCCTTGCTCAAAGAAATAGACTCAACACCGCATATTAATCGCCTAAGAATGTACCTGACTAGTAAGTATCTTAAAATCTAGGGATTGCTATGTCTCCGAAAGAGAATCAAGCATGTGTACAGGGGCATAAACGCAGCAGTGATAGGATTGGAGAGGTTCGGTGAGCAAATGAATACCCTTTGAAGTCATATTGCATGGTACCCATTCCACGGGTTTCAACTACCCAGGTTTTAGGTATTCTTCCTTCAGCTAAAACATGCATGTGGAACCCAGAGTATGATCAACCATGTGATCGGGAGACGTGTTCAAATATGTCTCAGTTTTCCTCCCCTGGTACCCGGGTGCAACATTCCAGACGCTTTACTAACACTCTCCCAACTTGGAGAGTCAGCGCCTTTAACCTCCTGTTTGGCCCAGTTTGCAATTTCTGCGGAAGATGAACAGGAATAGCGAGAACCAATGAGAGACTAGCTGGAGGTGTCTGGACGGGCAAATTTAACTCTCATTTCCCACCAGGAAGAGGAAATAACCAGATGCTCAGCGTGCCGTGCCGGAACCAGATTAGGGCCTGAAGCCATCCTGCAGTGGTGCGGCCAGCTCAAAAGAAAGCAAGTTGAAGAAAGGAGCTCAGGGGCACTGTAATTCACAAACCTGCAGAGTTATAAATGACAGCTATCGTCCAAAAATAGACTGAAGTAAGGCTGCCAAGAGGACTTGAAAGCGGGGCAGAATTGCAGGAAACCGATTTCAGGAGGTAGACTGGAATTGAATTGAAAGCATAGGAAAAGAGGCAGAACGTCCACAATGATGCACTTGGCCAAAAAGGGCGTATGCGTTTTTTCCTGAATATATTCAGGAAAAAACGCATACGCCCTTTTTGGCCACCCAAGCAAGCTTGCAAAGGAAATCTACACTACAATGAAGTCTCACTTCCCCCCGGTCAAAAGGGCCATCTGAAAAAAGTGTAAAATCCAGAAAGGCAGGACAGGCCATGGAGAACTGGGAGCCTTGTTATGCTGATGGGCGGGATGAAAATTGCCAACAGACACTCGGGAGAAGTGTATGGTGTTTCCTGAAACATCTAAAAAACAAAGCAACAGAGCCTAGGGCACTTCCACTTATGGTCCTATAGCTTAGGGAAATTAAAATCAAAAAGACACAGCCACCCCAAAGTTTGGGACGCCTCCGTTTACAAGAACCTCGTTTACCGTACAAGTTCAATATCAGAGAAAGTGAAAAATGGATAAAGAACTTGTGGTACTTACGTACAATGCAGTATCACTCAGCAATGAAATCTATGTCATCAGGCCCGTAGCAGCATAATGAGTGGATTCAGGTACGATGATTCTAACTGAAATAAGTCACACAGAAAAAGAAACATCATAAGATATCACTAATACACGGAATGTAAACTTGGCTACACAGGAACTGCATTCCAAAACAGAACAGGGTCTCAAATTTAGAAAACCAACTTATGCTTGCTTAAGGGGAAAGGTGAGTTGGGGTGCTGCATAAAACCAGAGATTGAAATGAGCACAGATAAAGTTCCTTAAGCCAAATATGGAATAGACAAGAGCTACTCCTTGCTCAACGAAATGGACTCAACACCCCATATTAAACGCCTAATAATGTACCTGACTAGTAAGTATCTTAAAACCTATGGATTGCTATGTCTCCGAAAGACAATCAAGCGTGTGTACAGGGGCATAAACGCAGCAGTGATAGGATTGGAGAGGTTCGGTGAGCAAATGAAGACCCTTTGAAGTCATATTGCATGGTACCCATTACACGGGTCTCAACTCTCCAGGTTTAAGGTATTCTTCCTTCAGCTAAAACATGCATGTGGAACCCAAGTATGATCAACCATGTGAACGAGAGACGTGTTCAAATATGTCTCAGTTTTCCTCCCCTGGTACTCGGGTGCAACATTCCAGATGCTTTACTAACACTCTCCCCACTTGGAGAGTCAGCGCCTTTAACCTCCTGTTTGGCCCAGTTTGCAATTTCTGCGGAAGATGAACAGGAATAGCGAGAACCAATGAGAGGCTAGCTGGAGGTGTCTGGACGGGCAAATTTAACTCTCATTTCCCACCAGGAAGAGGAAATAACCAAAGGCTCAGCGTGCCGTGTCGGAACCAGATTAGGGCCTGAAGCCATCCTGCGGTGTTGCGGCCAGCTCAAAAGAAAGCGAGTTGAAGAAAGGAGCTCAGGGGCACTGTAATTCACAAACCTGCAGAGTTATAAATGACAGCTATCGTCCAAAAATAGACTGAAGTAAGGCTGCCAAGAGGACTTGAAAGCGGGGCAGAATTGCAGGAAACCGATTTCAGGAGGTAGACTGGAATTGCATTGAAAGCATAGGAAAAGAGGCAGAACGTCCACAATGATGCACTTGGCCAAAAAGGGCGTATGCGTTTTTTCCAGAATATATTCAGGAAAAAACGCATACGCCCTTTTTGGCCAACCAAGCAAGCTTGCAAAGGAAATCTGCACTACAATGAAGTCTCACTTCCCCCCGGTCAAAAGGGCCATCTGAAAAAAGTGTAAAATCCAGAAAGGCAGGACAGGCCATGGAGAACTGGGAGCCTTGTTATGCTGATGGGCGGGATGTAAATTGCCAACAGACACTCGGGAGAAGTGTATGGTGTTTCCTGAAACATCTAAAAAACAAAGCAACAGAGCCTAGGGCACTGCCACTTATGGTCCTATAGCTTAGGGAAATTAAAATCAAAAAGACACAGCCACCCCAAAGTTTGGAACGGCTCTGTTTACAAGAACCTCGTTTACAGTACAAGTTCAACATTGCAGAAAGTGAAAAATGGATAAAGTTGTGGTATTTACTTACAAAGCAATATCACTCAGCAATGAAATCTGTGTCATCAGGCCCTTAGCAGCACAATGAGTGGATTCAGGTATGATGATTCTAACTGAAATAAGTCACACAGAAAAAGAAACATCATAAGATATCAGTAATACACGGAATGTAAACTTGGCTACACAGGAACTGAATTACAGAACAGAACAGGGTCTCAAATTTCGAAAACCAACTTATGCTTGCTTAAGGGTAAAGGTGAGTTGGGGTGCTGCATAAAACCAGAGATTGAAATGAGCACAGATAAAGTTCCTTAAGCCAAATATGGAATAGACAAGAGCTACTCCTTGCTCAACGAAATGGACTCAACACCGCATATTAAACGCCTAAGAATGTACCTGACTAGTAAGTATCTTAAAACCTATGGATTGCTATGTCTCCGAAAGAGAATCAAGCATGTGTACAGGGGCATAAACGCAGCAGTGATAGGATTGGAGAGGTTCGGTGAGCAAATGAAGACCCTTTGAAGTCATATTGCATGGTACCCATTCCACGGGTTTCAACTACCCAGGTTTTAGGTATTCTTCCTTCAGCTAAAACATGCATGTGGAACCCAAGTATGATCAACCATGTGAACGGGAGACGTGTTCAAATATGTCTCAGTTTTCCTCCCCTGGTACTCGGGTGCAACATTCCAGACGCTTTACTAACACTCTCCCCACTTGGAGAGTCAGCGCCTTTAACCTCCTGTTTGGCCCAGTTTGCAATTTCTGCGGAAGATGAACAGGAATAGCGAGAACCAATGAGAGGCTAGCTGGAGGTGTCTGGACGGGCAAATTTAACTCTCATTCCTCACCAGGAAGAGGAAATAACCAAAGGCTCAGTGTGCCGTGCCGGAACCAGATTAGGGCCTGAAGCCATCCTGCGGTGTTGCGGCCAGCTCACAAGAAAGCGAGTTGAAGAAAGGAGCTCAGGGGCACTGTAATTCACAAACCTGCAGAGTTATAAATGACAGCTATCGTCCAAAAATATACTGAAGTAAGGCTGCCAAGAGGACTTGAAAGCGGGGCAGAATTGCAGGAAACCGATTTCAGGAGGTAGACTGGAATTGCATTGAAAGCATAGGAAAAGAGGCAGAACGTCCACAATGATGCACTTGGTCAAAAAGGGCGTATGCGTTTTTTCCTGAATATATTCAGGAAAAAACGCATACGCCCTTTTTGGCCAACCAAGCAAGCTTGCAAAGGAAATCTGCACTACAATGAAGTTTCACTTCCCCCCGGTCAAAAGGGCCATCTGAAAAAAGTGTAAAATCCAGAAAGGCAGGACAGGCCATGGAGAACTGGGAGCCTTGTTATGCTGATGGGCGGGATGTAAATTGCCAACAGACACTCGGGAGAAGTGTATGGTGTTTCCTGAAACATCTAAAAAACAAAGCAACAGAGCCTAGGGCACTGCCACTTATGGTCCTATAGCTTAGGGAAATTAAAATCAAAAAGACACAGCCACCCCAAAGTTTGGGACGCCTCTGTTTACAAGAACCTCGTTTACAGTACAAGTTCAACATCACAGAAAGTGAAAAATGGATAAAGAACTTGTGGTACTTACGTACAATGCCGTATCACTCAGCAATGAAATCTATGTCATCAGGCCCGTAGCAGCATAATGAGTGGATTCAGGTACGATGATTCTAACTGAAATAAGTCACACAGAAAAAGAAACATCATAAGATATCACTAATACACGGAATGTAAACTTGGCTACACAGGAACTGCATTCCAAAACAGAACAGGGTCTCAAATTTAGAAAACCAACTTATGCTTGCTTAAGGGTAAAGGTGAGTTGGGGTGCTGCATAAAACCAGAGATTGAAATGAGCACAGATAAAGTTCCTTAAGCCAAATATGGAATAGACAAGAGCTACTCCTTGCTCAACGAAATGGACTCAAAACCCCATATTAAACCCCTAAGAATGTACCTGACTAGTAAGTATCTTAAAACCTATGGATTGCTATGTCTCCAAAAGAGAATCAAGCGTGTGTACAGGGGAATAAACGCAGCAGTGATAGGATTGGAGAGGTTCGTGAGCAAATGAAGACCCTTTGAAGTCATATTGCATGGTACCCATTACACGGGTCTAAACTCCAGGTTTAAGGTATTCTTCCTTCAGCTAAAACATGCATGTGGAACCCAGAGTATGATCAACCATGTGAACGGGAGACGTGTTCAAATATATCTCAGTTTTCCTCCCCTGGTACTTGGGTGCAACATTCCAGATGCTTTACTAACACTCTCCCGACTTGGAGAGTCAGTCCCTTTAACCTCCTGTTTGGCCCAGTTTGCAATTTCTGCGGAAGATGAACAGGAATAGCGAGAACCAATGAGAGGCTAGCTGGAGGTGTCTGGACGGGCAAATTTAACTCTCATTTCCCAACAGGAAGAGGAAATAACCAAAGGCTCAGCGTGCCGTGCCGGAACCAGATTAGGGCCTGAAGCCATCCTGCGGTGTTGCGGCCAGCTCAAAAGAAAGCGAGTTGAAGAAAGGAGCTCAGGGGCACTGTAATTCACAAACCTGCAGAGTTATAAATGACAGCTATCGTCCAAAAATAGACTGAAGTAAGGCTGCCAAGAGGACTTGAAAGCGGGGCAGAATTGCAGGAAACCGATTTCAGGAGGTAGACTGGAATTGCATTGAAAGCATAGGAAAAGAGGCAGAACGTCCACAATGATGCACTTGGCCAAAAAGGGCGTATGCGTTTTTTCCTGAATATATTCAGGAAAAAACGCATACGCCCTTTTTGGCCAACCAAGCAAGCTTGCAAAGGAAATCTGCACTACAATGAAGTCTCACTTCCCCCTGGTCAAAAGGGCCATCTGAAAAAAGTGTAAAATCCAGAAAGGCAGGACAGGCCATGGAGAACTGGGAGCCTTGTTATGCTGATGGGCGGGATGTAAATTGCCAACAACCACTCGGGAGAAGTGTATGGTGTTTCCTGAAACATCTAAAAAACAAAGCAACAGAACCTAGGGCACATCCACTTATGGTCCTATAGCTTAGGGAAATTAAAATCAAAAAGACACAGCCACCCCAAAGTTTGGGACGCCTCTGTTTACAAGAACCTCGTTTACAGTACAAGTTCAACATCGCAGAAAGTGAAAAATGGATAAAGAAATTGTGGTATTCACTTACAAAGCAATATCACTCAGCAATGAAATCTATGTCATCAGGCCCTTAGCAGCACAATGAGTGGATTCAGGTATGATGATTCTAACTGAAATAAGTCACACAGAAAAAGAAACTTCATAAGATATCAGTAATACACGGAATGGAAACTTGGCTACACAGGAACTGAATTACAGAACAGAACAGTGTCTCACATTTAGAAAAACAACTTATGCTTGCTTAAGGGTAAAGGTGAGTTGGGGTGCTGCATAAAACCAGAGATTGAAATGAGCACAGATAAAGTTCCTTAAGCCAAATATGGAATAGACAAGAGCTACTCCTTGCTCAACGAAATGGACTCAACACCGCATATTAAACGCCTAAGAATGTACCTGACTTGTAAGTATCTTAAAACCTATGGATTGCTATATCTCTGAAAGAGAATCAAGCATGTGTACAGGGGCATAAACGCAGCAGTGATAGGATTGGAGAGGTTCGGTGAGCAAATGAAGACCCTTTGAGGTCATATTGCATGGTACCCATTCCACGGGTTTCAACTACCCAGGTTTAAGGTATTCTTCCTTCAGCAAAAACATGCATGTGGAACCCAAGTATCATCAACCATGTGAATGGGAGACGTGTTCAAATATATCTCAGTTTTCCTCCCCTGGTACTCGGGTGCAACATTCCAGACGCTTTACTAACACTCTCCCCACTTGGAGAGTCAGTCCCTTTAACCTCCTGTTTGGCCCAGTTTGCAATTTCTGCGAAAGATGAACAGGAATAGCGAGAACCAATGAGAGGCTAGCTGGAGGTGTCTGGACGGGCAAATTTAACTCTCATTTCCCACCAGGAAGAGGAATTAACCAAAGGCTCAGCATGCCGGGCCGGAACCAGATTAGGGTCTGAAGCCATCCTGCGGTGTTGCGGCGAGGTCACAAGAAAGCGAGTTGAAGAAAGGAGCTCAGGGGCACTGTAATTCACAAACCTGCAGAGTTATAAATGACAGCTATCGTCCAAAAATAGACTGAAGTAAGGCTGCCAAGAGGACTTGAAAGCGGGGCAGAATTGCAGGAAACCGATTTCAGGAGGTAGACTGGAATTGCATTGAAAGCATAGGAAAAGAGGCAGAACGTCCACAATGATGCACTTGGCCAAAAAGGGCGTATGCGTTTTTTCCTGAATATATTCAGGAAAAAACGCATACGCCCTTTTTGGCCAACCAAGCAAGCTTGCAAAGGAAATCTGCACTACAATGAAGTCTCACTTCCCCCTGGTCAAAAGGGCCATCTGAAAAAAGTGTAAAATCCAGAAAGGCAGGACAGGCCATGGAGAACTGGGAGCCTTGTTATGCTGATGGGCGGGATGTAAATTGCCAACAGCCACTCGGGAAAAGTGTATGGTGTTTCCTGAAACATCTAAAAAACAAAGCAACAGAGCCTAGGGCACTGCCACTTATGGTCCTATAGCTTAGGGAAATTAAAATCAAAAAGACACAGCCACCCCAAAGTTTGGGACGCCTCTGTTTACAAGAACCTTGTTTACAGTACCAGTTCAACATCGCAGAAAGTGAAAACTGGATACAGAAGTTGTGGTATTTACTTACAAAGCAATATCACTCAGCAATGAAATCTATGTCATCAGGCCCTTAGCATCACAATGAGTGGATTCAGGTATGATGATTCTTACTGAAATAAGTCACACAGAAAAAGAAACATCATAAGATATCACTAATACACGGAATGGAAACTTGGCTACACAGGAACTGAATTACAGAACAGAACAGGGTCTCAAATTTAGAAAACAAACTTATGCTTGCTTAAGGGTAAAGGTGAGTTGGGGTGCTGCATAAAACCAGAGATTGAAATGAGCACAGATAAAGTTCCTTAAGCCAAATATGGAATAGACAAGAGCTACTCCTTGCTCAACGAAATGGACTCAACACCGCATATTAAACGCCTAAGAATGTACCTGACTAGTAAGTATCTTAAAACCTATGGATTGCTATGTCTCCGAAAGAGAATCAAGCGTGTGTACAGGGGCATAAACGCAGCAGTGATAGGATTGGAGAGGTTCGGTGAGCAAATGAAGACCCTTTGAAGTCATATTGCATGGTACCCATTACACGGGTCTCAACTCTCCAGGTTTAAGGTATTCTTCCTTCAGCTAAAACATGCATGTGGAACCCAAGTATGATCAACCATGTGAACGAGAGACGTGTTCAAATATGTCTCAGTTTTCCTCCCCTGGTACTCGGGTGCAACATTCCAGACGCTTTACTAACACTCTCCCCACTTGGAGAGTCAGCGCCTTTAACCTCCTGTTTGGCCCAGTTTGCAATTTCTGCGGAAGATGAACAGGAATAGCGAGAACCAATGAGAGGCTAGCTGGAGGTGTCTGGACGGGCAAATTTAACTCTCATTTCCCACCAGGAAGAGGAAATAACCAAAGGCTCAGCGTGCCGTGCCGGAACCAGATTAGGGCCTGAAGCCATCCTGCGGTGTTGCGGCCAGCTCAAAAAAAGCGAATTGAAGAAAGGAGCTCAGGGGCACTGTAATTCACAAACCTGCAGAGTTATAAATGACAGCTATCGTCCAAAAATAGACTGAAGTAAGGCTGCCAAGAGGACTTGAAAGCGGGGCAGAATTGCAGGAAACCGATTTCAGGAGGTAGACTGGAATTGCATTGAAAGCATAGGAAAAGAGGCAGAACGTCCACAATGATGCACTTGGCCAAAAAGGGCGTATGCGTTTTTTCCTGAATATATTCAGGAAAAAACGCATACGCCCTTTTTGGCCAACCAAGCAAGCTTGCAAAGGAAATCTGCACTACAATGAAGTCTCACTTCCCCCCGGTCAAAAGGGCCATCTGAAAAAAGTGTAAAATCCAGAAAGGCAGGACAGGCCATGGAGAACTGGGAGCCTTGTTATGCTGAAGAGCGGGATGTAAATTGCCAACAACCACTCGGGAGAAGTGTATGGTGTTTCCTGAAACATCTAAAAAACAAAGCAACAGAGCCTAGGGCACTTCCACTTATGGTCCTATAGCTTAGGGAATTTAAAATCAAAAAGACACAGCCACCCCAAAGTTTGGAACGGCTCTGTTTACAAAAACCTCGTTTACAGTACAAGTTCAACATCGCAGAAAGTGAAAAATGGATAAAAAAGTTGTGGTATTTACTTACAAAGCAATATCACTCAGCAATGAAATCTGTGTCATCAGGCCCTTAGTAGCACAAAGAGTGGATTCAGGTATGATGATTCTAACTGAAATAAGTCACACAGAAAAAGAAACATCATAAGATATCAGTAATACACGGAATGTAAACTTGGCTACACAGGAACTGAATTACAGAACAGAACAGGGTCTCAAATTTAGAAAACCAACCTATGCTTGCTTAAGGGTAAAGGTGAGTTGGGGTGCTGCATAAAACCAGAGATTGAAATGAGCACAGATAAAGTTCCTTAAGCCAAATATTGAATAGATAAGAGCTACTCCTTGCTCAAAGAAATAGACTCAACACCGCATATTAAACGCCTAAGAATGTACCTGACTAGTAAGTATCTTAAAATCTAGGGATTGCTATGTCTCCGAAAGAGAATCAAGCATGTGTACAGGGGCATAAACGCAGCAGTGATAGGATTGGAGAGGTTCGGTGAGCAAATGAATACCCTTTGAAGTCATATTGCATGGTACCCATTCCACGGGTTTCAACTACCCAGGTTTTAGGTATTCTTCCTTCAGCTAAAACATGCATGTGGAACCCAGAGTATGATCAACCATGTGATCGGGAGACGTGTTCAAATATGTCTCAGTTTTCCTCCCCTGGTACCCGGGTGCAACATTCCAGTCGCTTTACTAACACTCTCCCAACTTGGAGAGTCAGCGCCTTTAACCTCCTGTTTGGCCCAGTTTGCAATTTCTGCGGAAGATGAACAGGAATAGCGAGAACCAATGAGAGACTAGCTGGAGGTGTCTGGACGGGCAAATTTAACTCTCATTTCCCACCAGGAAGAGGAAATAACCAGATGCTCAGCGTGCCGTGCCGGAACCAGATTAGGGCCTGAAGCCATCCTGCGGTGTTGCGGCCAGCTCAAAAGAAAGCAAGTTGAAGAAAGGAGCTCAGGGGCACTGTAATTCACAAACCTGCAGAGTTATAAATGACAGCTATCGTCCAAAAATAGACTGAAGTAAGGCTGCCAAGAGGACTTGAAAGCGGGGCAGAATTGGAGGAAACCGATTTCAGGAGGTAGACTGGAATTGAATTGAAAGCATAGGAAAAGAGGCAGAACGTCCACAATGATGCACTTGGCCAAAAAGGGCGTATGCGTTTTTTCCTGAATATATTCAGGAAAAAACGCATACGCCCTTTTTGGCCAACCAAGCAAGCTTGCAAAGGAAATCTGCACTACAATGAAGTCTCACTTCCCCCCCAGTCAAAAGGGCCATCTGAAAAAAGTGTAAAATCCAGAAAGGCAGGACAGGCCATGGAGAACTGGGAGCCTTGTTATGCTGATGGGCGGGATGTAAATTGCCAACAGCCACTCGGGAAAAGTGTATGGTGTTTCCTGAAACATCTAAAAAACAAAGCAACAGAGCCTAGGGCACTGCCACTTATGGTCCTATAGCTTAGGGAAATTAAAATCAAAAAGACACAGCCACCCCAAAGTTTGGGACGCCTCTGTTTACAAGAACCTCGTTTACAGTACAAGTTCAACATCGCAGAAAGTGAAAAATGGATAAAGAAGTTGTGGTATTTACTTACAAAGCAATATCACTCAGCAATGAAATCTATGTCATCAGGACTTAGCAGCACAATGAGTGGATTCAGGTATGATGATTCTAACTGAAATAAGTCACACAGAAAAAGAAACATCATAAGATATCAGTAATACACGGAATGTAAACTTGGCTACACAGGAACTGAATTACAGAACAGAACAGGGTCTCAAATTTAGAAAAACAACTTATGCTTGCTTAAGGGTAAAGGTGAGTTGGGGTGCTGCATAAAACCAGAGATTGAAATGAGCACAGATAAAGTTCCTTAAGCCAAATATGGAATAGACAAGAGCTACTCCTTGCTCAACGAAATGGACTCAACACCCCATATTAAACGCCTAATAATGTACCTGACTAGTAAGTATCTTAAAACCTATGGATTGCTATGTCTCCGAAAGAGAAACAAGCGTGTGTACAGGGGCATAAACGCAGCAGTGATAGTATTGGAGAGGTTCGGTGAGCAAATGAAGACCCTTTGAAGTCATATTGCATGGTACCCATTACACGGGTATCAACTCTCCAGGTTTAAGGTATTCTTCCTTCAGCTAAAACATGCATGTGGAACCCAAGTATGATCAACCATGTGAACGAGAGACGTGTTCAAATATGTCTCAGTTTTCCTCCCCTGGTACTCGGGTGCAACATTCCAGATGCTTTACTAACACTCTCCCCACTTGGAGAGTCAGCGCCTTTAACCTCCTGTTTGGCCCAGTTTGCAATTTCTGCGGAAGATGAACAGGAATAGCGAGAACCAATGAGAGGCTAGCTGGAGGTGTCTGGACGGGCAAATTTAACTCTCATTTCCCACCAGGAAGAGGAAATAACCAAAGGCTCAGCGTGCCGTGTCGGAACCAGATTAGGGCCTGAAGCCATCCTGCGGTGTTGCGGCCAGCTCAAAAGAAAGCGAGTTGAAGAAAGGAGCTCAGGGGCACTGTAATTCACAAACCTGCAGAGTTATAAATGACAGCTATCGTCCAAAAATAGACTGAAGTAAGGCTGCCAAGAGGACTTGAAAGCGGGGCAGAATTGCAGGAAACCGATTTCAGGAGGTAGACTGGAATTGAATTGAAAGCATAGGAAAAGAGGCAGAACGTCCACAATGATGCACTTGGCCAAAAAGGGCGTATGCGTTTTTTCCTGAATATATTCAGGAAAAAACGCATACGCCCTTTTTGGCCAACCAAGCAAGCTTGCAAAGGAAATCTGCACTACAATGAAGTCTCACTTCCCCCCGGTCAAAAGGGCCATCTGAAAAAAGTGTAAAATCCAGAAAGGCAGGACAGGCCATGGAGAACTGGGAGCCTTGTTATGCTGATGGGCGGGATGAAAATTGCCAACAGACACTCGGGAGAAGTGTATGGTGTTTCCTGAAACATCTAAAAAACAAAGCAACAGAGCCTAGGGCACTTCCACTTATGGTCCTATAGCTTAGGGAAATTAAAATCAAAAAGACACAGCCACCCCAAAGTTTGGGATGCCTCCGTTTACAAGAACCTCGTTTACCGTACAAGTTCAATATCAGAGAAAGTGAAAAATGGATAAAGAACTTGTGGTACTTACGTACAATGCAATATCACTCAGCAATGAAATCTATGTCATCAGGCCCGTAGCAGCATAATGAGTGGATTCAGGTACGATGATTCTAACTGAAATAAGTCACACAGAAAAAGAAACATCATAAGATATCACTAATACACGGAATGTAAACTTGGCTACACAGGAACTGCATTCCAAAACAGAACAGGGTCTAAAATTTAGAAAACCAACTTATGCTTGCTTAAGGGGAAAGGTGAGTTGGGGTGCTGCATAAAACCAGAGATTGAAATGAGCACAGATAAAGTTCCTTAAGCCAAATATGGAATAGACAAGAGCTACTCCTTGCTCAACGAAATGGACTCAACACCCCATATTAAACGCCTAAGAATGTACCTGACTAGTAAGTATCTTAAAACCTATGGATTGCTATGTCTCCAAAAGAGAATCAAGCGTGTGTACAGGGGCATAAATGCAGCAGTGATAGGATTTTAGAGGTTCGGTGAGCAAATGAAGACCCTTTGAAGTCATATTGCACGGTACCCATTCCACGGGTCTCAACTCTCCAGGTTTAAGGTATTCTTCCTTCAGCTAAAACATGCATGTGGAACCCAGAGTATGATCAACCATGTGAATGGGAGACGTGTTCAAATATGTCTCAGTTTTCCTACCCTGGTACTCGGGTGCAACACTCCAGACGCTTTACTAACACTCTCCCCACTTGGAGAGTCAGTCCCTTTAACCTCCTGTTTGGCCCAGTTTGCAATTTCTGCGGAAGATGAACAGGAATAGTGAGAACCAATGAGAGGCTAGCTGCAGGTGTCTGGACGGGCAAATTTAACTCTCATTTCCCACCAGGAAGAGGAAATAACCAAAGGCTCAGCATGCCGGGCCGGAACCAGATTAGGGCCTGAAGCCATCCTGCGGTGTTGCGGCCAGCTCACAAGAAAGCGAGTTGAAGAAAGGAGCTCAGGGGCACTGTAATTCACAAACCTGCAGAGTTATAAATGACAGCTATCGTCCAAAAATAGACTGAAGTAAGGCTGCCAAGAGGACTTGAAAGCGGGGCAGAATTGCAGGAAACCGATTTCAGGAGGTAGACTGGAATTGCATTGAAAGCATAGGAAAAGAGGCAGAACGTCCACAATGATGCACTTGGCCAAAAAGGGCGTATGCGTTTTTTCCTGAATATATTCAGGAAAAAACGCATACGCCCTTTTTGGCCAACCAAGCAAGCTTGCAAAGGAAATCTGCACTACAATGAAGTCTCACTTCCCCCCCAGTCAAAAGGGCCATCTGAAAAAAGTGTAAAATCCAGAAAGGCAGGACAGGCCATGGAGAACTGGGAGCCTTGTTATGCTGATGGGCGGGATGTAAATTGCCAACAGCCACTCGGGAAAAGTGTATGGTGTTTCCTGAAACATCTAAAAAACAAAGCAACAGAGCCTAGGGCACTGCCACTTATGGTCCTATAGCTTAGGGAAATTAAAATCAAAAAGACACAGCCACCCCAAAGTTTGGGACGCCTCTGTTTACAAGAACCTCGTTTACAGTACAAGTTCAACATCGCAGAAAGTGAAAAATGGATAAAGAAGTTGTGGTATTTACTTACAAAGCAATATCACTCAGCAATGAAATCTATGTCATCAGGACTTAGCAGCACAATGAGTGGATTCAGGTATGATGATTCTAACTGAAATAAGTCACACAGAAAAAGAAACATCATAAGATATCAGTAATACACGGAATGGAAACTTGGCTACACAGGAACTGAATTACAGAACAGAACAGGGTCTCAAATTTAGAAAACCAACTTATGCTTGCTTAAGGGTAAAGGTGAGTTGGGGTGCTGCATAAAACCAGAGATTGAAATGAGCACAGATAAAGTTCCTTAAGCCAAATATGGAATAGACAAGAGCTACTCCTTGCTCAACGAAATGGACTCAACACCCCATATTAAACGCCTAATAATGTACCTGACTAGTAAGTATCTTAAAACCTATGGATTGCTATGTCTCCGAAAGAGAATCAAGCGTGTGTACAGGGGCATAAACGCAGCAGTGATAGGATTGGAGAGGTTCGGTGAGCAAATGAAGACCCTTTGAAGTCATATTGCATGGTACCCATTACACGGGTATCAACTCTCCAGGTTTAAGGTATTCTTCCTTCAGCTAAAACATGCATGTGGAACCCAAGTATGATCAACCATGTGAACGAGAGACGTGTTCAAATATGTCTCAGTTTTCCTCCCCTGGTACTCGGGTGCAACATTCCAGATGCTTTACTAACACTCTCCCCACTTGGAGAGTCAGCGCCTTTAACCTCCTGTTTGGCCCAGTTTGCAATTTCTGCGGAAGATGAACAGGAATAGCGAGAACCAATGAGAGGCTAGCTGGAGGTGTCTGGACGGGCAAATTTAACTCTCATTTCCCACCAGGAAGAGGAAATAACCAAAGGCTCAGCGTGCCGTGTCGGAACCAGATTAGGGCCTGAAGCCATCCTGCGGTGTTGCGGCCAGCTCAAAAGAAAGCGAGTTGAAGAAAGGAGCTCAGGGGCACTGTAATTCACAAACCTGCAGAGTTATAAATGACAGCTATCGTCCAAAAATAGACTGAAGTAAGGCTGCCAAGAGGACTTGAAAGCGGGGCAGAATTGCAGGAAACCGATTTCAGGAGGTAGACTGGAATTGCATTGAAAGCATAGGAAAAGAGGCAGAACGTCCACAATGATGCACTTGGCCAAAAAGGGCGTATGCGTTTTTTCCTGAATATATTCAGGAAAAAACGCATACGCCCTTTTTGGCCAACCAAGCAAGCTTGCAAAGGAAATCTGCACTACAATGAAGTCTCACTTCCCCCCGGTCAAAAGGGCCATCTGAAAAAAGTGTAAAATCCAGAAAGGCAGGACAGGCCATGGAGAACTGGGAGCCTTGTTATGCTGAAGGGCGGGATGTAAATTGCCAACAACCACTCGGGAGAAGTGTATGGTGTTTCCTGAAACATCTAAAAAACAAAGCAACAGAGCCTAGGGCACTTCCACTTATGGTCCTATAGCTTAGGGAATTTAAAATCAAAAAGACACAGCCACCCCAAAGTTTGGAACGGCTCTGTTTACAAGAACCTCGTTTACAGTACAAGTTCAACATCGCAGAAAGTGAAAAATGGATAAAAAAGTTGTGGTATTTACTTACAAAGCAATATCACGCAGCAATGAAATCTGTGTCATCAGGCCCTTAGTAGCACAATGAGTGGATTCAGGTATGATGATTCTAACTGAAATAAGTCACACAGAAAAAGAAACATCATAAGATATCAGTAATACACGGAATGTAAACTTGGCTACACAGGAACTGAATTACAGAACAGAACAGGGTCTCAAATTTAGAAAACCAACCTATGCTTGCTTAAGGGTAAAGGTGAGTTGGGGTGCTGCATAAAACCAGAGATTGAAATGAGCACAGATAAAGTTCCTTAAGCCAAATATGGAATAGATAAGAGCTACTCCTTGCTCAAAGAAATGGACTCAACACCGCATATTAAACGCCTAAGAATGTACCTGACTAGTAAGTATCTTAAAATCTAGGGATTGCTATGTCTCCGAAAGAGAATCAAGCATGTGTACAGGGGCATAAACGCAGCAGTGATAGGATTGGAGAGGTTCAGTGAGCAAATGAAGACCCTTTGAAGTCATATTGCATGGTACCCATTCCACGGGTTTCAACTACCCAGGTTTAATGTATTCTTCCTTCAGCTAAAACATGCATGTGGAACCCATGTGTGATCAACCATGTGAACGGGAGACGTGTTCAAATATGTCTCAGTTTTCCTCCCCTGGTACTCGGGTGCAACATTCCAGACGCTTTACTAAAACTCTCCCCACTTGGAGAGTCAGCGCCTTTAACCTCCTGTTTGGCCCAGTTTGCAATTTCTGCGGAAGATGAACAGGAATAGCGAGAACCAATGAGAGACTAGCTGGAGGTGTCTGGACGGGCAAATTTAACTCTCATTTCCCACCAGGAAGAGGAAATAACCAGAGGCTCAGCGTGCCGTGCCGGAACCAGATTAGGGCCTGAAGCCATCCTGCGGTGTTGCGGCCAGGTCACAAGAAAGCAAGTTGAAGAAAGGAGCTCAGGGGCACTGTAATTCACAAACCTGCAGAGTTATAAATGACAGCTATCGTACAAAAATAGACTGAAGTAAGGCTGCCAAGAGGACTTGAAAGCGGGGCAGAATTGCAGGAAACCGATTTCAGGAGGTAGACTGGAAGTGCATTGAAAGCATAGGAACAGAGGCAGAACGTCCACAATGATGCACTTGGCCAAAAAGGGCGTATGCGTTTCTTCCTGAATATATTCAGGAAAAAACGCATACGCCCTTTTTGGCCAACCAAGCAAACTTGCAAAGGAAATCTGCACTACAATGAAGTCTCACTTCCCCCCGGTCAAAAGGGCCATCTGAAAAAAGTGTAAAATCCAGAAAGGCAGGACAGGCCATGGAGAACTGGGAGCCTTGTTATGCTGATGGGCGGGATGTAAATTGCCAACAGACACTCAGGAGAAGTGTATGGTGTTTCCTGAAACATCTAAAAAACAAAGCAACAGAGCCTAGGGCACTTCCACTTATGGTCCTATAGCTTAGGGAAATTAAAATCAAAAAGACACAGCCACCCCAAAGTTTGGGACGCCTCTGTTTACAAGAACCTCGTTTACCGTACAAGTTCAATATCACAGAAAGTGAAAAATGGATAAAGAACTTGTGGTACTTACGTACAATGCAGTATCACTCAGCAATGAAATCTATGTCATCAGGCCCGTAGCAGCATAATGAGTGGATTCAGGTACGATGATTCTAACTGAAATAAGTCACACAGAAAAAGAAACATCATAAGATATCACTAATACACGGAATGTAAACTTGGCTACACAGGAACTGCATTCCAAAACAGAACAGGGTCTCAAATTTAGAAAACCAACTTATGCTTGCTTAAGGGGAAAGGTGAGTTGGGGTGCTGCATAAAACGAGAGATTGAAATGAGCACAGATAAAGTTCCTTAAGCCAAATATGGAATAGACAAGAGCTACTCCTTGCTCAACGAAATGGACTCAACACCCCATATTAAACGCCTAAGAATGTACCTGACTAGTAAGTATCTTAAAACCTATGGATTGCTATGTAGCCAAAAGAGAATCAAACGTGTGTACAGGGGCATAAGTGCAGCAGTGATAGGATTGGAGAGGTTCGGTGAGCAAATGAAGACCCTTTGAAGTCATATTGCACGGTACCCATTCCACGGGTCTCAACTCTCCAGGTTTAAGGTATTCTTCCTTCAGCTAAAACATGCATGTGGAACCCCGAGTATGATCAACCATGTGAACGGGAGACGTGTTCAAATATGTCTCAGTTTTCCTACCCTGGTACTCGGGTGCAACACTCCAGACGCTTTACTAACACTCTCCCGACTTGGAGAGTCAGTCCCTTTAACCTCCTGTTTGGCCCAGTTTGCAATTTCTGCGGAAGATGAACAGGAATAGCGAGAACCAATGAGAGGCTAGCTGGAGGTGTCTGGACGGGCAAATTTAACTCTCATTTCCCACCAGGAAGAGGAATTAACCAAAGGCTCAGCATGCCGGGCCGGAACCAGATTAGGGCCTGAAGCCATCCTGCGGTGTTGCGGCCAGCTCACAAGAAAGCGAGTTGAAGAAAGGAGCTCAGGGACACTGTAATTCACAAACCTGCAGAGTTATAAATGACAGCTATCGTCCAAAAATAGACTGAAGTAAGGCTGCCAAGAGGACTTGAAAGCGGGGCAGAATTGCAGGAAACCGATTTCAGGAGGTAGACTGGAATTGCATTGAAAGCATAGGAAAAGAGGCAGAACGTCCACAATGATGCACTTGGCCAAAAAGGGCGTATGCGTTTTTTCCTGAATATATTCAGGAAAAAACGCATACGCCCTTTTTGGCCAACCAAGCAAGCTTGCAAAGGAAATCTGCACTACAATGAAGTCTCACTTCCTCCCGGTCAAAAGGGCCATCTGAAAAAAGTGTAAAATCCAGAAAGGCAGGACAGGCCATGGAGAACTGGGAGCCTTGTTATGCTGATGGGCGGGATGTAAATTACCAACAGACACTCAGGAGAAGTGTATGGTGTTTCCTGAAACATCTAAAAAACAAAGCAACAGAGCCTAGGGCACTTCCACTTATGGTCCTATAGCTTAGGGAAATTAAAATCAAAAAGACACAGCCACCCCAAAGTTTGGGACGCCTCTGTTTACAAGAACCTCGTTTACCGTACAAGTTCAATATCACAGAAAGTGAAAAATGGATAAAGAACTTGTGGTACTTGTGTACAATGCAGTATCACTCAGCAATGAAATCTATGTCATCAGGCCCGTAGCAGCATAATGAGTGGATTCAGGTACGATGATTCTAACGGAAATAAGTCACACAGAAAAAGAAACAACATAAGATATCACTAATACACGGAATGTAAACTTGGCTACACAGGAACTGAATTACAGAACAGAACAGGGTCTCAAATTTAGAAAACCAACTTATGCTTGCTTAAGGGGAAAGGTGAGTTGGGGTGCTGCATAAAACGAGAGATTGAAATGAGCACAGATAAAGTTCCTTAAGCCAAATATGGAATAGACAAGAGCTACTCCTTGCTCAACGAAATGGACTCAACACCGCATATTAAACGCCTAAATATGTACCTGACTAGTAAGTATCTTAAAACCTATAGATTGCTATGTCTCCGAAAGAGAATCAAGCATGTGTACAGGGGCATAAACGCAGCAGTGATAGGATTGGAGAGGTTCGGTGAGCAAATGAAGACCCTTTGAAGTCATATTGCATAGTACCCATTCCACGGGTCTTAACTCTCCAGGTTTAAGGTATTCTTCCTTCAGCTAAAACATACATGTGGATCCCAAGTATGATCAACCATGTGAACGGGAGACGTGTTCAAATATGTCCCAGTTTTCGTACCCTGGTACTCGGGTGCAACATTCCAGACGCTTTACTAACACTCTCCCGACTTGGAGAGTCAGTCCCTTTAACCTCCTGTTTGGCCCAGTTTGCAATTTCTGCGGAAGATGAACAGGAATAGCGAGAACCAATGAGAGGCTAGCTGGAGGTGTCTGGACGGGCAAATTTAACTCTCATTTCCCACCAGGAAGAGGAATTAACCAAAGGCTCAGCGTGCCGTGCCGGAACCAGATTAGGGCCTGAAGCCATCCTGCAGTGTTGCGGCCAGCTCAAAAGAAAGCGAGTTGAAGAAAGGAGCTCAGGGGCACTGTAATTCACAAACCTGCAGAGTTATAAATGACAGCTATCGTCCAAAAATAGACTGAAGTAAGGCTGCCAAGAGGAATTGAAAGCGGGGCAGAATTGCAGGAAACCGATTTCAGAAGGTAGACTGGAATTGCATTGAAAGCATAGGAAAAGAGGCAGAACGTCCACAATGATGCACTTGGCCAAAAAGTGCGTATGCGTTTTTTCCTGAATATATTCAGGAAAAAACACATATGCCCTTTTTGGCCAACCAAGCAAGCTTGCAAAGGAAATCTGCACTACAATGAAGTCTCACTTCCCCCCGGTCAAAAGGGCCATCTGAAAAAAGTGTAAAATCCAGAAAGGCAGGACAGGCCATGGACAACTGGGAGCCTTGTTATGCTGATGGGCGGGATGTAAATTGCCAACAGCCACTCGGGAGAAGTGTATGGTGTTTCCTTAAACATCTAAAAAACAAAGCAACAGAGCCTAGGGCACTGCCACTTATGGTCCTATAGCTAAGGGAAATTAAAATCAAAAAGACACAGCCACCCCAAAGTTTGGAACGGCTCTGTTTACAAGAACTTCGTTTACAGTACAAGTTCAACATCGCAGAAAGTGAAAAATGGATAAAGAAGTTGTGGTATTTACTTACAAAGCAATATCACTCAGCAATGAAATCTGTGTCATCAGGCCCTTAGCAGCACAATGAGTGGATTCAGGTATGATGATTCTAACTGAAATAAGTCACACAGAAAAAGAAACATCATAAGATATCACTAATACACGGATTGTAAACTTGGCTACACAGGAACTGAATGACAGAACAGAACAGGTTCTCAAATTTAGAAAACCAACTTATGCTTGCTTAAGGGTAAAGGTGAGTTGGGGTGCTGCATAAAACCAGAGATTGAAATGAGCACAGATAAAGTTCCTTAAGCCAAATATGGAATAGACAAGAGCTACTCCTTGCTCAATGAAATGGACTCAACACCGCATATTAAACGCCTAAGAATGTACCTGACTAATAAGTATCTTAAAACCTATGGATTGCTATGTCTCCGAAAGAGAATCAAGCATGTGTACAGGGGCATAAACGCAGCAGTGATAGGATTGGAGATGTTCGGTGAGCAAATGAAGACCCTTTGAAGTCATATTGCATGGTACCCATTCCACGGGTTTCAACTACGCAGGTTTTAGGTATTCTTCCTTCAGCTAAAACATGCATGTGGAACCCAGAGTATGATCAACCATGTGATCGGGAGACGTGTTCAAATATGTCCCAGTTTTCATACCCTGGTACTCGGGTGCAACATTCCAGACGCTTTACTAACACTCTCCCCACTTGGAGAGTCAGCGCCTTTAACCTCCTGTTTGGCCCAGTTTGCAATTTCTGCGGAAGATGAACAGGAATAGCGAGAACCAATGAGAGGCTAGCTGGAGGTGTCTGGACGGGCAAATTTAACTCTCATTTCCCACCAGGAAGAGGAAATAAACAAAGGCTCAGCGTGTCGTACCGGAACCAGATTAGGGCCTGAAGCCATCCTGCGGTGTTGCGGCCAGCTCAAAAGAAAGCGAGTTGAAGAAAGGAGCTCAGGGGCACTGTAATTCACAAACCTGCAGAGTTATAAATGACAGCTATCATCCAAAAATAGACTGAAGTAAGGCTGCCAAGAGGACTTGAAAGCGGGGCAGAATTGCAGGAAACCGATTTCAGGAGGTAGACTGGAATTGCATTGAAAGCATAGGAAAAGAGGCAGAACGTCCACAATGATGCACTTGGCCAAAAAGGGCGTATGCGTTTTTTCCTGAATATATTCAGGAAAAAACGCATACGCCCTTTTTGGCCAACCAAGCAAGCTTGCAAAGGAAATCTGCACTACAATGAAGTCTCACTTCCCCCCGGTCAAAAGGGCCATCTGAAAAAAGTGTAAAATCCAGAAAGGCAGGACAGGCCATGGAGAACTGGGAGCCTTGTTATGCTGATGGGCGGGATGTAAATTGCCAACAGACACTCCGGAGAAGTGTATGGTGTTTCCTGAAACATCTAAAAAACAAAGCAACAGAGCCTAGGGCACTTCCACTTATGGTCCTATAGCTTACGGAAATTAAAATCAAAAAGACACAGCCACCCCAAAGTTTGGGACGCCTCTGTTTACAAGAACCTCGTTTACAGTACAAGTTCAACATCGCAGAAAGTGAAAAATTGATAAAGAAGTTGTGGTATTTACTTACAAAGCAATATCACACAGCAATGAAATCTGTGTCATCAGGCCCTTAGCAACACAATGAGTGGATTCAGGTATGATGATTCTAACTGAAATAAGTCACACAGAAAAAGAAACATCATAAGATATCAGTAATACACGGAATGGAAACTTGGCTACACAGGAACTGAATTACAGAACAGAACAGGATCTCAAATTTAGAAAACCAACTTATGTTTGCTTAAGGGGAAAGGTGAGATGGGGTGCTACATAAAACCAGAGATTGAAATGAGCACAGATAAAGTTCCTTAAGCCAAATATGGAATAGACAAGAGCTACTCCTTGCTCAACGAAATGGACTCCACACCCCATATTAAACGCCTAAGAATATACCTGACTAGTAATTATCTTAAAACCTATGGATTGCTATGTCTCCAAAAGAGAATCAAGCGTGTGTACAAGGGTCATAAACGCAGCAGTGATAGGATTGGAGAGATTCGGTGAGCAAATGAAGACCCATTGAAGTCATATTGCATGGTACCCATTCCACGGGTTTCAAGTACCCAGGTTTAAGGTATTCTTCCTTCAGCTAAAACATGCATGTGGAACCTAGAGTATGATCAAGCATGTGATCGGCAGACGTGTTCAAATATGTCTCAGTTTTCGTACCCTGGTACTCGGGTGCAACATTCCAGACGCTTTACTAACACTCTCCCGACTTGGAGAGTCAGTCCCTTTAACCTCCTGTTTGCCCCAGTTTGCAATTTCTGCGGAAGATGAACAGGAATAGCGAGAACCAATGAGAGGCTAGCTGGAGGTGTCTGGACGGGCAAATTTAACTCTCATTTCCCACCAGGAAGAGGAATTAACCACAGGCTCAGCTTGCCGGGCCAGAACCAGATTAGGGCCTGAAGCCATCCTGCGGTGTTGCGGCCAGGTCACAAGAAAGCGAGTTGAAGAAAGGAGCTCAGGGGCACTGTAATTTACAAACCTGCAGAGTTATAAATGACAGCTATCGTCCAAAAATAGACTGAAGTAAGGCTGCCAAGAGGACTTGAAAGCGGGGCAGAATTGCAGGAAACCGATTTCAGGAGGTAGACTGGAATTGCATTGAAAGCATAGGAAAAGAGGCAGAACGTCCACAATGATGCACTTGGCCAAAAAGGGCGTATGCGTTTTTTCCTGAATATATTCAGGAAAAAACGCATACGCCCTTTTTGGCCAACCAAGCAAGCTTGCAAAGGAAATCTGCACTACAATGAAGTCTCACTTCCCCCCGGTCAAAAGGGCCATCTGAAAAAAGTGTAAAATCCAGAAAGGCAACAGGCCATTGAGAACTGGGAGCCTTGTTATGCTGATGGGCGGGATGTAAATTGCCAACAGACACTTGGAAGAAGTGTATGGTGTTTCCTGAAACATCTAAAAAACAAAGCAACAGAGCCTAGGGCACTTCCACTTATGGTCCTATAGCTTAGGGAAATTAAAATCAAAAAGACACAGCCACCTCAAAGTTTGGGACGCCTCTGTTTACAAGAACCTCGTTTACCGTACAAGTTCAATATCACAGAAAGTGAAAAATGGATAAAGAACTTGTGGTACTTACGTACAATGCAGTATCACTCAGCAATGAAATCTATGTCATCAGGCCCGTAGCAGCATAATGAGTGGATTCAGGTACGATGATTCTAACTGAAATAAGTCACACAGAAAAAGAAACATCATAAGATATCACTAATACACGGAATGTAAACTTGGCTACACAGGAACTGAATTCCAAAACAGAACAGGGTCTCAAATTTAGAAAACCAACCTATGCTTGCTTAAGGGGAAAGGTGAGTTGGGGTGCTGCATAAAACCAGAGATTGAAATGAGCACAGATAAAGTTCCTTAAGCCAAATATGGAATAGACAAGAGCTACTCCTTGCTCAACGAAATGGACTCAACACCGCATATTAAACGCCTAAGAATGTACCTGACTAGTAAGTATCTTAAAACCTATGGATTGCTATGTCTCTGAAAGAGAATCAAGCATGTGTACAGGGGCATAAACGCAGCAGTGATAGGATTGGAGAGGTTCGGTGAGCAAATGAAGACCCATTGAAGTCATATTGCATGGTACCCATTCCACGGGTTTCAACTACCCAGGTTTAAGGTATTCTTCCTTCAGCTAAAACATGCATGTGGAACCTAGAGTATGATCAACCATGTGATCGGTAGACGTGTTCAAATATGTCTCATGTTTCCTCCCCTGGTACTCGGGTGCAACATTCCAGACGCTTTACTAACACTCTCCCCACTTGGAGAGTCAGCGCCTTTAACCTCCTGTTTGACACAGTTTGCAATTTCTGCGGAAGATGAACAGGAATAGGGAAAACCAATGAGAGACTAGCTGGAGGTGTCTGAACGGACAAATTTAACTCTCATTTCCCACTAGGAAGAGGAATTAACCAAAGGCTCAGCGTGCCATGCCGGAAACAGATTAGGGCCTGAAGCCATCCTGCGGTGTTGCGGCCAGCTCACAAGAAAGTGAGTTGAAGAAAGGAGCTCAGGGGCTCTGTAATTCACAAACCTGCAGAGTTATAAATGACAGCTATCGTCCAAAAATATACTGAAGTAAGGCTGCCAAGAGGACTTGAAAGCGGGGCAGAATTGCAGGAAACCGATTTCAGGAGGTAGACTGGAATTGCATTGAAAGCATAGGAAAAGAGGCAGAACGTCCACAATGATGCACTTGGCCAAAAAGGGCGTATGCGTTTTTTCCTGAATATATTCAGGAAAAAACGCATACGCCCTTTTTGGCCAACCAAGCAAGCTTGCAAAGGAAATCTGCACTACAATGAAGTCTCACTTCCCCCCGGTCAAAAGGGCCATCAGAATAAAGTGTAAAATCCAGAAAGGCAGGACAGGCCATGGAGAACTGGGAGCCTTGTTATGCTGATGGGCGGGATGTAAATTGCCAACAGACACTCCGGAGAAGTGTATGGTGTTTCCTGAAACATCTAAAAAACAAAGCAACAGAGCCTAGGGCACTTCCACTTATGGTCCTATAGCTTAGGGAAATTAATATCAAAAAGACACAGCAACCCCAAAATTTGGGACGGCTCTTTTTACAGGAATCTCTTCTACGGCACAAGTTAAATATCCCAGAGAGCAAATAATGGATAAAGAAGTTGCGGTACTTATGTACAACAGAATACCACTCAGCAATGAAATCTATGTCACCAGGCCCGTACCAGCATAATGAGTGGATTGAGGCACGATGATTCTAAGTGAAATAAGTCACACAGAAAAAGAAACATCATAAGGTATCACTAATACACGGAATGTGAACTTGGCTACACATGAACTGAATTACAAAACAGAACAGGGTCTCAAGTTTAGAAAACCAACTTATGCCTGCTTAAGGGGGAA
Source organism: Delphinus delphis (assembly GCF_949987515.2). Taxonomy (NCBI): domain Eukaryota; kingdom Metazoa; phylum Chordata; class Mammalia; order Artiodactyla; family Delphinidae; genus Delphinus; species Delphinus delphis. The sequence goes on from NW_027192748.1 coordinate 65,563, forward strand.
GGTGAGTTGGGGTGCTGCATAAAAGCAGAGTTTGAAATTAGCACAGATACCGTTCCATAAGCCAAATATGTAATAGACAAGAGCTACCCCTTGCTCAACGAAATGGATTCAACAATGAGGTATCACCTCACACCTGGTAGAATAGGCATCATTGAAAATCTACAAACAAAAAATGCTGGAAAGGGTGTGGAGAAAAGGAACCCTCTTCCACTATTGTTGGGAATATAAATTGATACAGTCATTATGGAGAACAATATGGAATTTCTTAAGAAACTAACAATAGAATTACCATATGATACAGCAATCCCAGTACTGGACATATACCCAGACAAAACCATAAATCAAAAAGAGTCATTCACCGCAATGTTCATTGCATCACTATTTACAATATCGAGGTAATGGAAGCAACCTAAATGCCCACAGACAGACGAATGCATAAAGCTGTGGTACATATATAAAATGGAATATTACTAAGCCATGAAAAGGAATGAAATTGGGTCATTTGTAGAGACGTCGATGGATCTAGAGACTGTCATACAGAGTGAAGTAAGTCAGAAAGAGAAAAACAAATCTTGTATATTCATGCATATATGTGGAACCTAGAAAAACTGTACAGATTAACCATTTTGCAAGGCATAAATAGAGCAACAGATGTAGACAACAAACGTATGGACAACAAGGGGGGAAAGCTGTTGGGGGGGTGGTGGTGGGAGGAGTTGAGAGACTGGGATTGGCATGTATACATTTATATGTATAAAATAGATAACCAATAAGAACCTGCTGTATAAAAATATAAAATAAAATTCAAAATTAAAAAGAAGTAAAATTTAAAAAATAAAACAGAAAAAACAATTATTCCCTGCACATACATGTATTTATATGAATAAATTATTTCCATGCTTATATCTGTAAATACAAAAAAGAGGAATAAAATCTACCTTGAACCAAAAACGAAAAAGAGAAAAAAAACACAGAACCCACCAGTTACACAGAGGAAAACCGTATCAGGGCACTTGCTCCAGTTGTAAACAATTCTGAAGTTGGTCAGTGGTGGGGAATCGTCTCCCATTCAGCCAGCAGCCCCCACGCAACAAGCGTCCTCATTGCAAAGCTGGGGCACCGTGCCGAGACATCTGTGAGTAAACGTGAGCTGAGCCCCAGGCCAGTTGCTGCTGAACTATTCCCACCCGTCCCAGGTAAAACACCTGAATATATACAAGGACTTGAAAGCCTAGAGGAAGGGCCATAGAGCCACACGAGTGACAGCATGCCGGCCGACTTGGTGCCTGCAGGCCAGCCAGGATGGTCCTGGCCCTGGGTGCTCTTCTGGAAGATTTCCATTTCCCTGCCTGAGATACCCGTCCTGTCCCTGCCCCCACTGCTTTTTTCCTTCCTCACCTCTGCCCAGGGAGAAATTCCAGCAGCAGGTATGGGTGACACATCCTCTTCTTTAGCAGGTGGCAGCCTGGCAACTGCTGCAGAAAGTCCAGCAGAGCCCCACTCACACTGGGCCACCCACAAAGCCGTGGCCTCTCACTCCCTCCCACCAGCCCAGCCCCGAGACTGCTGACAGGGCAGAGAAAATGGCGTCAGGCGCGGCTGCAGGGGCTCTTGCTGCCTGGAGTGGTATTTATATTGATCTCAACCCAGGCACACCTGGGGAGGGCTGGCCGGCACGGTAAGGCTGCCCAGGTCAGCCAATCATCACCCCTCAGGGGCTCACAGTTGCAGAAAATGGAACTTGCTGAACCGGCCAGGTCCAAGGAACAGGTGTGGGCTCCTGAGAGTCAGGATAGACAAGGGGCTGCAGCTTTGGCTTGTTTTCTAATCATTTTATCTGGCCCATGAGTGGGAGACAACTTCAAGAAAACCCTCTCCTAATGAGAGGAACCCAGGAGTCAGGGAGAGGAGGGGTGGGTGGTGGTTGGAGACAGAGGCCTGGTGCCCCGGGTGCAGTGGAAGTCTCTGGAAGACCAGGTGGAGGGAGGCCTCACGGAGTGATGCCCAGGGTCACAGACCTGTCGCAGCTGCTGTTTGTTAGTTCAAGTCCTGCTCTGAGGTGCTCTGTGTCAGCTCTGAGCGACAGGTGAGCTGGGGGTGCTCTGCAATGAGGGCTATGTGCACGGTTCCTGTGTGCCCAGCCCTGCCACGGTACCCGCAAGGGTAGCTCTGTATCCTGGGAGGGGCCTGACCACGAGAGCCCCGTGGGCTGGGGTGGGGGGTGGGGTACCTGCCCAGGTGAGCTCCATATTCTGGGATTGGTCTGACCACGAGAGCCCCATGGGCCACTGGGGACCTGGTAAAGGATGTCAGGACAGTCAGTGAAGCCACCGAGGATATACCTCCAGTTGCTCCTAATTCCTACACCCTGCTGGTCATTCTACCAACCACCAGGACATGGTATTCTGTATTAGTCTTCAATGATGCCTTCTTTTGTATTCCATTAGTCCCAGAGTCACAAGAAATTTTGGCTTGTGAGTGGCAGGACTCAACATACAACTAAAACAATACTTCCGGGCCGTCTGGCCCCAAGGGTGCAAAAATTCCCACACCATCTTTGGGGAAAGCTTAGCTAAAGACCTAAAAGTTCTACCTCTGGAAAAGGAAACCCTCCTTTAATATGCAGACGACATTCTGATCACCAGCCCTACTAAGGAGGCCTCTGAACTACCAAGCCAATAAAGGATAGAAGTTGTCCAAGAAAAAGCTCAAATATCACAGACTGCGGTGACCTGCCTGGGCTTCATTCTCACAGAAGGTCAGAGAAGCCCATCCCAGGAAAGGGAAGAAACCATTTTCAGCCTTACCCCTTTCTAAAACTAGAAGACAGCTTAGGGGTTCCTGGGGAGGCCAGGGTTTGCTGCTTCTGGATCCCTAACTACAGTCTACTAGCTGGGCCTCTATATGAAACACTGAAAGGAAAAGATGATGATCCTTTTGAATAGAATCCAGAAGTGGCCTTTCAAGAATGGAAAGAGCAGTCAATTCAGACCCTTGCCCTGGAACTCCCTAATTTAGCTAAACCCTTTGACCTTTACATTCCCGGTGAAAGGTGAATCGCCATTGGAGAATTAGTGCAAAAACTGGGACCACTTGAAATGGAACAATGCAAGAATGCCATCCAGGTAGGATAAACTACGGTCACTAAGGGGCTTGGCCCACTGCCACATCTGGCCAAGATACTGGCGGTATCTAAAAACCTGGAAATCAGCAGCCCAAAAGGCCACCTCCCTCCTAAGGGAAAAGGACCCCACGTGGTGATCCTAACCACCAACCATGCCCTGAAGTTGCAGGGTTCGCTCCGTGGGCACACCGACCTCGAGTGAGGAGGCCCTCCAACTCCAACATCCAGAGAGATAACCGGGGGCAACAGGGCACCATGACGACTCGTGTGAACATCACTTGACCTGGAGTTTCTCTCATAAAACAACAAGAGTGTGTCCCAAAAGAGTAGACTACTGCTTGCAGGACTTACTGCACCCAGAGGGGAGCTAATAATCTTGGCGGGGGAACAGTATACCACACTGTCACCATAGAAAAGCCGACAGACACCGTGATGATGGTGGCCAATAAGACCGGCTGGACTCCTGTTTACTTCAAAAGGCTGTTGACTCAGTAGCCATCATGGTCCTTGGTCACCACTGACCCTGGACTGTCTGGGAGTTGAGCGGGCAGGGCTCTGACACCTGGTGCTGTTTGTACGTTAATTCAGGGGCCTAACTGAAGAAAGCGCAGACTACTGGTCAGAGCATCTAGGCTGGCAGAGACGGTCAGCCTAAGGTGGCCGAACAAATGTGGGGCGGGGTGAAACTGGCCCCCACAGCGTCTCTGCACATCTCTTTCCTGGACCCTTAAAGGTCATTAGAATCTATAACACTTCCAATGCTGGTGCTCAGGTGGACGAGCAGGGAGGCAGGGGTCCTGGGGACAATCAACGTCACCGGGAGGCTGCTGGGGAGAAGCTCTGACCCTCGCCCCAGGGTATGAGGGCTCCCAACTCAGCACTCAGCAGTTACAGAAGAAGGGTCTGCACCCTCAGCACTCCAAGAATGAGGAACGGGACAAAAGGCAGAGGAGGGGTTTGTCCCCAGCAAAGCCCATTAAAAATCCCTGGGAGATAAAAATAGAATCTGGGCAATAAAGTCAAGTCTAACCTTTTTTATCCTTTGTGCTTTGTCTAATTTCACGTGCTCCTAGGGTCCCGCATGCAGAGGTTCCACACCCGGCACTTCAGACCAGATTTCCTAGTGCAGAATGGCTGGGTCGACACCTCAGCTCCTGGGGCCCAGTGCAGACTCCACGATATAGAGCCTGAGCTACAGCCAACCCGGCCCTCGAGAGCTCCGCCGCCTCCCTCCCTCCCACTGACTCTGACAGGATCTCTACACAGCAGCCCAGCCCACAGCCCACGGGGTAGTGCATGCTCTCACCTCTCCATTCTCTGATCAAAATATAAAGTTTCCTTTGCTTGTGAACAAACCTCAGTCTCGATCTGTTGGCCCCAATGACACTGGGCAGGGGGACACTTGTTGGGGTCCACTCTGGAGGATCAGTAACAGAAATTGAGACTATTGTAACCTCAATGAACAGATGTGTGAGCCAAACTGTAGTTAACATAGAACAGTGTATAAGGCTCGGGTAAAATAAGATGTTTTTAACACTTCCATTTGATATTTCCATCACTTTTTATAAGCAAGTTCAGTGAAAAGGTTTGTCTTATTTGTCAGGTCAATATTAGAGAAACGAAGTGATTTCTTTCCAAGGATGTACAGCTAATAATCTTGGTTAAACCTTCAATCTTGCTTTAAATGCTTTTCCATTGAAAATGATACCTCTCTTTCAGCTCCCCCATTTCTGAGAAGTATAAAATCTTATAATTTATTATTACCAAAGGGGAAAGGTGGGAGGAGGGATAAATTAACAGTTTGGAATTAACACATACACACTGCTATGTATAAAATAGATCATCAACAAGGAACTACTGTATAGCACAGGGAACTACACTCAACATTTTGCAATAAGCTATAAGGGGAAATAATCTGAAAAAGAATAGATATTTTTATTGACATCATCTATCAATGACAGTTAAAGTGTAGCCTAAGGGAAGCTGGTGGTGAGTGCTTCTGACCCTGAAGACTTCAATCATCTAAAGTTTGGACTCTGCCTACTCCCCAAGGCCCTTAATGAACATATGTGTAGCCGTAGCTTAAAAACTTCCCCAGTTTGGGTTTCGGGGAGACACTGATTTTGAAAAAGCCCTGGTGTTCTCCTTACATGAATGGGACTCTTCCTACTGCTAAAACATGTCTGTCACACCCAGAGGATGGTATACCGTCTGATCGGGAAGAGTTTGGAAAAGGCATCTCATCTCCTCATCTCCTGGTGCTCAGGTTCACCCCTCCAGCGTCTTTACTAACAGTCTCCCCACTTGGAGATGTCAGCACTGTCAACATCCTGTTGCGTACAGTTTGGAATTTGTCCAGAGGATGAAGCGGAAGGATGAGGAACAATGAGAGACAAGTCCTAGGTGTTCAGACAGGCACATGTCACTCTAATTTCCAATCAGGAAGACGAATTGACCAAAGGCTAGGGTTGCCCATGGAAACAGTATAGGGCTTGAGGAAATCCCGCTGCTTTGTGGCCAGTTCCCATAAACACAAGTTGAACAATGGAACTCAGGGGCAGTAAAATTCACAAAACTGCAGAGTTGAAAATATCCATCACTGAAAAATGTCTTGAGGAAAGTCAGAGAAAAGGACTTGTAAGCAAGGGAGAATGGCAGGAAAGGGATTTGAGGAGGTAGAAAGGACTCGCCATTAAGCACAAGAAAAGGAGCTGAACATTGCCAACATTGCCAACATTGCAGTTGGCCAAAAAGGGTGTATGCGTTCTTTTCTGTATATATTCAAGAAAAGGGCATACACTTTTTTAGCCAACCAAACAGGTGGGCACTGGAAGTCAATACTACAAAAGATATCACTTCGCATCAGTCAGAAGAGCCATCCTCATAAAGCGTAAACAACAGAAATGCAGGACAGGGCAACGAGAAGAGGGAGCCCTGTGAGACTTATAGTGGAAATGTATATTGCCAACGGCCATTCTGGAGAAGTGTATTGTGTTTACTAAAGCATCTAAAAAATGAGCTACAGAGCATAGGGCACTTGCACTCATGGGCGTATATCTTGGGAAAAACAAAAATCGAGAGGACACAGGCACCCCAATGTTTACCCCCTCTCTGTTTAAAAGATCCTCGACTAGGATATAACTTAAATGTCTCTGGAGGGAAAAAATGGATAGAGATGTGGTACTTAGGTAGAGTGGAATATTATTCAGCCTGGAAATCAATGAAATATGGCCAGTTGTAACAACTCCGGAGGAGTTACGTATGATCATTCTAAGTGACAGAATTCAAAAAGAAAAAGACACATATCATAAGATATCACTTAAAGGTGGAATCCAAAATGGCTACACATGAAATAAATTACAAAACAAAAACATAGTCAAATATGTAGAAAACACGCATAAGGCTGCTAAACGGGAAAGGTGGGGAGGGGTGAGGCATCATCCAGGAGGTTGAAATTAGCAAAGATACCATTCCAAATACCAAACTGATAATCCACAAGGCCTACACGGTAGCTAAAAGAACTGCACTCAGCACACTCAAGTCACCGGAAAAGAATATATACGACTGGTAAGAATCTGAAAAAGAATTTATTGATGTCTCTCTGTACGTGAATCAAGTGGATGTACAGCAGCAAGAAACAGAGCTTTGAAAATCAGCTGTAACCAATATAGTAATAAATTGAAAAAAATAAACGACAGAGAGACAGAGAAAACCTCTTACAACTTTTCCTCAGGGACGGTGATGCAACATGGATTGAACACATCTAGACCCACAGCAGGATGAGACATAAGGCTGGAAACTGTTTGCGCTAAGAGAAATGTGAGGTTGGGTGAGGAAATGCACACCCTTTAAAGTAATACTACCTGGTACCCATTCAATGGGTCCCAAATCTGCAGGTTCAAGGGATCTTCCTACAGCTAAAACATGCATGGAAAACCCAGAGGACTGTACACCATGTGATCGGGAGATGTGTCTAAAATGCACCTCATTTATCCTCTCCTGGTGCTCCTGTTCACCATTCCAGCCACGCTACTTAGAATCTCCCCACTTGGAGAATCAGCACATTTAAACTTCTGTTTCACACATTTTGCAAATTGTGAGGAGGATGAACGGGAAGAGGGGGAACCAATGAGAGAAGAGTTGTAGGGGTTTGGACGGGCACATATCACTCTAATTTCCCATTAAGAATAAGAATTAAAGAAAGGCTCAGCCTGCCTCGCCGGAGCCAAAATAGGGCCTGAAGCAATCCTGCGGGTTTGAGGCCAGCTCACAAAAGAGCAACTTAAAAAATGGAGCTCAGGGTCACTGCAATTCACAAACCTGCAGAGTTATAAATGAAAACTAACGTCCAAAAATATGTTGAGGTAAGGCAAAGAAGAGGATCTGAATGCAAGACAGAATTGCAAGAAACAGATTTCAAGAGATAGATTGGACTCGTCTTTAACGCACATGAAAAGCGGCAGAATTTCGACAATGATGCAGTTGGCCCAAAAGGGCGTATGCGTTTTTTCCTGATTATATCCAGGAAAAAACGCATACGCACTTTATGGGCAACGAAGCAAGCAAGCAATGCAAATGTGCACAACAAAGAAGTCTCACTTCCCACCGGTCAAAAGGGCCATCCTAAAAAATTGTAAAAACCAGAAATGCAGGACAGGCCATGGAGAACAGGGAGCCTTTATACGCTGATGGGCAGTGTGTGAACTGCCGAGAGCCACTCTGGAGAAGTGTATGGTGGTTCCTAAATCATCTAAAAAACAGAGCTACAGAGCATAGGACACTTCCAATCATGGGAGTATATCTAGGGAAGTCTAAAAATCAACAAGACACAAGCACACCACAGTTTAGGGCTACTCTGTTTACAAGAACCTCAACTTCAGTACACCTTAAATATCCCAGGAAAGAGAACAATGGATAAAGAAGATGTGGTACTTATGTACAATGGAATATCTCTTCACCATGAAATCAATGTAATAAGGCTAGTAGAAGGATAAAGAGTGGATTTAGGTCCGATAATACTACTTGAAATAAGTCAAACAGAAAAAGAAACATATCATAAGATATCACTTATAGAGGGAGGGTAAATATGGCTGCACAAGAAATGAATTACAGAACAGAACAGTGTCTCACATTTAGAAAACACACTTATGTCAGCTTAAGGGGAAAGGAGAGGTGGGGTGATGCATAAAACCAGAGTTTGAAATTAGCACAGATACCGTTCAATAAACCAAATAGGTATTAGACAAGATCTACACCTTGCTCAATGAACTGGCCTCAACACACCCTATACACCGCAGAGAAATATATCTGAGGAATAAGAATCTTAAAACCCATGTATTGATATATCTCCATAAGGGAATCAAGTGTGTGCAGAGCGGCACAAACACAGCAGTGAAAATGAGCTAAACCCCATTATAGAAATAAATTTTAAAAACAAAACGCTGAAACAATGAAAGAGAGAAAAATTCTTACAAAATTCGCTCAGGGGCTGTGATGCAACCTGGATTGACCACATATAAACCCACAGCTGGATAAGACATAAGGCTGGACACTTGGGGCTGACAGGATTGGTGAGCTTTGGTGAGCAACTGCCGAAAGTTTAATGCAATACTTCATGCTACTCAGTCCAAGGGTCCCAACACTCCAGGTTGAAGGGAATCTTCCTACAGCTAAACCATGCTTGGGAAACCCAGCGACTGGTATACCATATGATCGGGAAAGGTTTCTAAAACGCACCTCATTTTTCCTCTCCTGGGGCTCCGGATCGACATTCCAGCCGCTTTACTAACAACATCCCCACATGGAGTCAATGCCTTTAAGTTCTGGTATCGAACAGTCTGCAGTTAGTGCAGAGGATGAATGGGAATAGGGGGAACCAGTGAGAAACTAGCTGTAGCGGTTTCAATGGGCACATGTCACTCTAATATCACATCAGTAAGAAGAATTAACCAAAGGCACAGCAAGGTGCCCCAGAAGAAAAATAGGGCTTCAAGGAATCCTGTGGTTACGGGGCAAGACCACAAAAATAAGAGCTAAAAAATGGAGCTAAGGGCCACTGCAATTCAAAAACCTGCAGAGTTATAAAGGCCAACTATTTTTAAAAAATATATTTAGGTAAGGCTATGAAGAGGCATTGAAAGCAAGGCAGAACTGCAGGAAACCGATTTCAGGAGGTAGACTGGAATTGCATTGAAAACATATGAAGAGAGTCAGAAACTCGACAATGATGCACTTGGCCAAAAAGGGCGTATGTGTTTTTTCCTGAATATATTCAGGAAAAAACGCATACGCCCTTTTTGGCCAACCAAGCAAGCTTGCAAAGGAAATCTGCACTACAATGAAGTCTCACTTCCACCTGGTCAAAAGGGCCATCTGAAAAAAGTGTAAAATCCATAAAGGAACGACAGGCCATGGAGAACTGGGAGCCTTCTTATGCTGATGGGCGGGATGTAAATTGCCAACAGACACTCTGGAGAAGTGTATGGTGTTTCCTGAAACATCTAAAAAACAAAGCAACAGAGCCTAGGGCACTTCCACTTATGGTCCTATAGCTTAGGGAAATTAAAATCAAAAAGACACAGCCACCCCAAAGTTTGGGACGCCTCTGTTTACAAGAACCTCGTTTACCGTACAAGTTCAATATCGCAGAAAGTGAAAAATGGATAAAGAACTTGTGGTACTTACGTACAATGCAATATCACTAAGCAATGAAATCTATGTCATCAGGCCCGTAGCAGCATAATGAGTGGATTCAGGTATGATGATTCGAACTGAAATAAGTCACACAGAAAAGAAACATCATAAGGTGTCACTAATACACAGAATGTGAACTTGGCTACACATGAACTGAATTACAAAACAGAACAGTGTCTCAAGTTTAGAAAACCAACTTATGATTGCTTAACGGGGAAGGTGAGTTGGGGTGCTGCATAAAACCGGAGATTGAAATGAGCACAGATAAAGTTCCTTAAGCCAAATATGGAATAGACAAGAGCTACTCCTTGCTCAACGAAATGGACTCAACACCGCATATTAAACGCCTAAGAATGTACCTGACTAGTAAGTATCTTAAAACCTATGGATTGCTATGTCTCCAAAAGAAAATCAAGCGTGTGTACAGGGGCATAAACGCAGCAGTGATAGGATTGGAGAGGTTCGGTGAGCAAATGAAGACCCTTTGAAGTCATATTGCATGGTACCCATTCCACGGGTCTCAACTCTCCAGGTTTAAGGTATTCATCCTTTAGCTAAAACATGCATGTGGAACCCAGAGTATGATCAACCATGTGAACGGGAGACGTGTTCAAATATGTCTCAGTTTTCCTCCCCTGGTACTCGGGTGCAACATTCCAGACGCTTTACTAACACTCTCCCGACTTGGAGAGTCAGTCCCTTTAACCTCCTGTTTGGCCCAGTTTGCAATTTCAGCGGAAGATGTACAGGAATAGGGAGAACCAATGAGAGGCTAGCTGGAGGTGTCTGGACGGGCAAATTTAACTCTCATTTCCCACCAGGAAGAGGAATTAACCAAAGGCTCAGCATGCCGGGCCGGAACCAGATTAGGGCCTGAAGCCATCCTGCGGTGTTGCGGCCAGCTCAAAAGAAAGCGAGTTGAAGAAAGGAGCTCAGGGGCACTGTAATTCACAAACCTGCAGAGTTATAAATGACAGCTATCGTCCAAAAATATACTGAAGTAAGGCTGCCAAGAGGACTTGAAAGCGGGGCAGAATTGCAGGAAACCAATTTCAGGAGGTAGACTGGAATTGCATTGAAAGCATAGGAAAAGAGGCAGAACGTCCACAATGATGCACTTGGCCAAAAAGGGCCTATGCGTTTTTTCCTGAATATATTCAGGAAAAAACGCATAGGCCCTTTTTGGCCAACCAAGCAAGCTTGCAAAGGAAATCTGCACTAAAATGAAGTCTCACTTCCCCCCGGTCAAAAGGGCCATCTGAAAAAAGTGTAAAATCCAGAAAGGCAGGACAGGCCATGGAGAACTGGGAGCCTTGTTATGCTGATCAGCGGGATGAAAATTGCCAACAGACACTCGGGAGAAGTGTATGGTGTTTCCTGAAACATCTAAAAAACAAAGCAACAGAACCTAGGGCACTTCCACTTATGGTCCTATAGCTTAGGGAAATTAAAATCAAAAAGACACAGCCACCCCAAAGTTTGGAACGGCTCTGTTTACAAGAACCTCGTTTACAGTACAAGTTCAACATCGCAGAAAGTGAAAAATGGATAAAGAAGTTGTGGTATTTACTTACAAAGCAATATCACTCAGCAATGAAATCTATGTCATCAGGCCCTTAGCAGCACAATGAGTGGGTTCAGGTATGATGATTCTAACTGAAATAAGTCACACAGAAAAAGAAACATCATAAGATATCAGTAATACACGGAATGTAAACTTGGCTACACAGGAACTGAATTACAGAACAGAACAGGGTCTCAAATTTAGAAAACCAACTTATGCTTGCTTAAGGGTAAAGGTGAGTTGGGGTGCTGCATAAAACCAGAGATTGAAATGAGCACAGATAAAGTTCCTTAAGTCAAATATGGAATAGACAAGAGCTACTCCTTGCTCAACGAAATGGACTCAACACCGCATATTAAACGCGTAAGAATGTACCTGACTAGTAAGTATCGTAAAACCTATGGATTGCTATGTCTCCAAAAGAGAATCAAGCATGTGTACAGGGGCATAAACGCAGCAGTGATAGGATTGGAGAGGTTCGGTGAGCAAATGAAGACCCTTTGAAGTAATATTGCATGGTACCCATTACACGGGTCTCAACTCTCCAGGTTTAAGGTATTCTTCCTTCAGCTAAAACATGCATGTGGAACCCAAGTATGATCAACCATGTGAACGGGAGACGTGTTCAAATATGTCTCAGTTTTCCTCCCCTGGTACTCGTGTGCAACATTCCAGATGCTTTACTAACACTCTCCCCACTTGGAGAGTCAGCGCCTTTAACCTCCTGTTTGGCCCAGTTTGCAATTTCTGCGGAAGATGAACAGGAATAGCGAGAACCAATGAGAGGCTAGCTGGAGGTGTCTGGACGGGCAAATTTAACTCTCATTTCCCACCAGGAAGTGGAAATATCCAAAGGCTCAGTGTGCCATGCCAGAACCAGATTAGGGCCTGAAGCCATCCTGCGGTGTTGCGGCCAGCTCAAAAGAAAGCGAGTTGAAGAAAGGAGCTCAGGGGCACTGTAATTCACAAACCTGCAGAGTTATAAATGACAGCTATCGTCCAAAAATAGACTGAAGTAAGGCTGCCAAGAGGACTTGAAAGCGGGGCAGAATTGCAGGAAACCGATTTCAGGAGGTAGACTGGAATTGCATTGAAAGCATAGGAAAAGAGGCAGAACGTCCACAATGATGCACTTGGCCAAAAAGGGCGTATGCGTTTTTTCCAGAATATATTCAGGAAAAAACGCATACGCCCTTTTTGGCCAACCAAGCAAGCTTGCAAAGGAAATGTGCACTACAATGAAGTCTCACTTCCCCCCGGTCAAAAGGGCCATCTGAAAAAAGTGTAAAATCCAGAAAGGCAGGACAGGCCATGGAGAACTGGGAGCCTTGTTATACTGATGGGCGGGATGTAAATTGCCAACAGACACTCGGGAGAAGTGTATGGTGTTTCCTGAAACATCTAAAAAACAAAGCAACAGAGCCTAGGGCACTTCCACTTATGGTCCTATAGCTTAGGGAATTTAAAATCAAAAAGACACAGCCACCCCAAAGTTTCGAAAGGCTCTGTTTACAAGAACCTCGATTACAGTACAAGTTCAATATCACAGAAAGTGAAAAATGGATAAAGAACTTGTGGTACTTACGTACAATGCAGTATCACTCAGCAATGAAATCTATGTCATCAGGCCCGTAGCAGCGTAATGAGTGGATTCAGGTACGATGATTCTAACTGAAATAAGTCACACAGAAAAAGAAACATCATAAGATATCACTAATATACGGAATGTAAACTTGGCTACACAGGAACTGAATTCCAAAACAGAACAGGTTCTCAAATTTAGAAAACCAACTTATGCTTGCTTAAGGGGAAAGGTGAGTTGGTTTGCTGCATAAAACCAGAGATTGAAATGAGCACAGATAAAGTTCCTTAAGCCAAATATGGAATAGACAAGAGCTACTCCTTGCTCAACGAAATGGACTCAACACCCCATATTAAACGCCTAAGAATGTACCTGACTAGTAAGTATCTTAAAACCTATGGATTGCTATGTCTCCAAAAGAGAATCAAGCGTGTGTACAGGGGCATAAACACAGCAGTGATAGGATTGGAGAGGTTCGGTGAGCAAATGAAGACCCTTTGAAGTCATATTGCATGGTACCCATTCCACGGGTTTCAACTACCCAGGTTTTAGGTATTCTTCCTTCAGCTAAAACATGCATGTGGAACCCAGAGTATGATCAACCATGTGATCGGTAGACGTGTTCAAATATGTCTCAGTTTTCCTCCCCTGGTACTCGGGTGCAACATTCCAGACGCTTTACTAACACTCTCCCCACTTAGAGAGTCAGCGCCTTTAACCTCCTGTTTGGCACAGTTTGCAATTTCTGCGGAAGATGAACAAGAATAGCGAGAACCAATGAGAGGTTAGCTGGAGGTGTCTGGACGTGCAAATTTAACTCTCATTTCCCACCAGGAAGAGCAATTAACCAAAGGCTCAGCATGCCGGGCCGGAACCAGATTAGGGCCTGAAGCCATCCTGTGGTGTTGCAGCCCGATCACAAGAAAGCGAGTTGAAGAAAGGAGCTCAGGGGCACTGTAATTCACAAACCTGCAGAGTTATAAACGACAGCTATCGTCCAAAAATAGACTGAAGTAAGGCTGCCAAGAGGACTTGAAAGCGGGGCAGAATTGCAGGAAACCGATTTCAGGAGGTAGACTGAAATTGCATTGAAAGCATAGGAAAAGAGGCAGAACGTCCACAATAATGCACTTGGCCAAAAAGGGCGTATGCGTTTTTTCCTGAATATATTCAGGAAAAAACGCATACGCCCTTTTTGGCCAACCAAGCAAGCTTGCAAAGGAAATCTGCACTACAATGAAGTCTCACTTCCCCCTGGTCAAATGGGCCATCTGTAAAAAGTGTAAAATCCAGAAAGGCAGGACAGGCCATGGAGAACTGGGAGCCTTCTTATGCTGATGGGCGGGATGTAAATTGCCAACAACCACTCGGGAGAAGTGTATGGTGTTTCCTGAAACATCTAAAAAACAAAGCAACAGAACCTAGGGCACTTCCACTTATGGTCCTATAGCTTAGGGAAATTAAAATCAAAAAGACACAGCCACCCTAAAGTTTGGAACGGCTCTGTTGACAAGAACCTCGTTTACAGTACAAGTTCAACATCGCAGAAAGTGAAAAATGGATAAAGAAGTTGTGGTATTTACTTACAAAGCAATATCACTCAGCAATGAAATCTGTGTCATCAGGCCCTTAGCAGCACAATGAGTGGATTCAGGTATGATGATTCTAACTGAAATAAGTCACACACAAAAAGAAACATCATAAGATATCAGTAATACACGGAATGTAAACTTGGCTACACAGGAACTGAATTACAGAACAGAACAGGGTCTCAAATTTAGAAAACCAACTTATTCTTGCTTAAGGGTAAAGGTGAGTTGGGGTGCTGCATAATACCAGAGATTGAAATGAGCACAGATAAAGTTCCTTAAGCCAAATATGGAATAGACAAGAGCTACTCCTTGCTCAACGAAATGGACTCAACACCCCATATTAAACGCCTAAGAATGTACCTGACTAGTAAGTATCTTAAAACCTATGGATTGCTATGTCTCCAAAAGAGAACCAAGCATGTGTACAGGGGCATAAACGCAGCAGTGATAGGATTGGAGAGGTTCGTTGAGCAAATGAAGACCCTTTGAAGTCATATTGCATGGTACCCATTCCACGGGTTTCAACTACCCGGTTTTAAGGTATTCTTCCTTCAGCTAAAACATGCATGTGGAACCTAGAGTATGATCAACCATGTGAACGGGAGACGTGTTCAAATATGTCTCAGTTTTCCTCCCCTGGTACTCGGGTGTAACATTCCAGACGCTTTACTAACACTCTCCCCATTTGGAGAGTCAGCGCCTTTAACCTCCTGTTTGGCCCAGTTTGCAATTTCTGCGGAAGATGAACAGGAATAGCGAGAACCAATGAGAGGCTAGCTGGAGGTGTCTGGACGGGCAAATTTAACTCTCATTTCCCACCAGGAACAGGAATTAACCAAAGGCTCAGCGTGCCGTGCCGGAACCAGATTAGGGCCTGAAGCCATTCTGCGGTGTTGCGGCCAGCACAAAAGAAAGTGAGTTGAAGAAAGGAGCTCAGGGGCACTGAAATTCACAAACCTGCAGAGTTATAAATGACAGCTATCGTCCAAAAATAGACTGAAGTAAGGCTGCCAAGAGGACTTGAAAGTGGGGCAGAATTGCAGGAAACCGATTTCAGGAGGTAGACTGGAATTGCATTGAAAGCATAGGAAAAGAGGCAGAACGTCCACAATGATGCACTTGGCCAAAAAGGGCGTATGCGTTTTTTCCTGAATATATTCAGGAAAAAACGCGTACGCCCTTTTTGGCCAACCAAGCAAGCTTGCAAAGGAAATCTGCACTACAATGAAGTCTCACTTCCCCCGGGTCAAAAGGGCCATCTGAAAAAAGTGTAAAATCCAGAAAGGCAGGACAGGCCATGGAGAACTGGGAGCCTTGTTATGCTGATGGGCGGGATGTAAATTGCCAACAACCACTCGGGAGAAGTGTATGGTGTTTCCTGAAACATCTAAAAAACAAAGCAACAGAACCTAGGGCACTTCCACTTATGGTCCTATAGCTTAGGGAAATTAAAATCAAAAAGACACAGCCACCCCAAAGTTTGGAACGGCTCTGTTGACAAGAACCTCGTTTATAGTACAAGTTCAACATCGCAGAAAGTGAATAATGGATAAAGAAGTTGTGGTATTTACTTACAAAGGAATATCACTCAGCAATGAAATCTGTGTCATCAGGCCCTTAGCAGCACAATGAGTGGATTCAGGTATGATGATTCTAACTGAAATAAGTCACACAGAAAAAAGAAACATCATAAGATATCAGTAATACACGGAATGTAAACTTGGCTACACAGGAACTGAATTACAGAACAGAACAGGTTCTCAAATTTAGAAAACCAACTTATTCTTGCTTAAGGGTTAAGGTGAGTTGGGGTGCTGCATAAAACCAGAGATTGAAATGAGAACAGATAAAGTTCCTTAAGCCAAATATGGAATAGACAAGAGCTACTCCTTGCTCAACGAAATGGACTCAACACCCCATATTAAACGCCTAAGAATGTACCTGACTACTAAGTATCTTAAAACCTATGGATTGCTATGTCTCCGAAAGAGAATCAAGCATGTGTACAGGGGCATAAATGCAGCAGTGATAGGATTGGAGAGGTTCGGTGAGCAAATGAAGACGCTTTGAAGTCATATTGCATGGTACCCTTTACACGGGTCTTAACTCTGCAGGTTTAAGGTATTCTTCCTTCAGCTAAAACATGCATGTGGAACCCAAGTATGATCAACCATGTGAACGGGAGACGTGTTCAAATATGTTTCAGTTTTCCTCCCCTGGTACTCGGGTGCAACATTCCAGACGCTTTACTAACACTCTCCCCACTTGGAGAGTCAGTCCCTTTAACCTCCTGTTTGGCCCAGTTTGCAATTTCTGCGGAAGATGAACAGGAATAGCGAGAACCAATGAGAGACTAGCTGGAGGTGTCTGGACGGGCAAATTTAACTCTCATTTCCCACCAGGAAGAGGAAATAACCAAAGGCTCAGCGTGCCGTGCCGGAACCAGATTAGGGCCTGAAGCCATCCTGCGGTGTTGCGGCCAGGTCACAAGAAAGCAAGTTGAAGAAAGGAGCTCAGGGGCACTGTAATTCACAAACCTGCAGAGTTATAAATGACAGCTATCGTCCAAAAATAGACTGAAGTAAGGCTGCCAAGAGGACTTGAAAGCGGGGCAGAATTGCAGGAAACCGATTTCAGGAGGTAGACTGGAATTGCATTGAAAGCATAGGAAAAGAGGCAGAACGTCCACAATGATGCACTTGGCCAAAAAGGGCGTATGCGTTTTTTCCTGAATATATTCAGGAAAAAACGCATACGCACTTTTTGGCCAACCAAGCAAGCTTGCAAAGGAAATCTGCACTACAATGAAGTCTCACTTTCCCACGGTCAAAAGGGCCATCTGAAAAAAGTGCAAAATCCAGAAAGGCAGGACAGGCCATGGAGAACTGGGAGCCTTGTTATGCTGATGGGCGGGATGTAAATTGCCAACAGACACTCGGGAGAAGTGTATGGTGTTTCCTGAAACATCTAAAAAACAAAGCAACAGAACCTAGGACACTTCCACTTATGGTCCTATAGCTTAGGGAAATTAAAATCAAAAAGACACAGCCACCCCAAAGTTTGGGACGCCTCCGTTTACAAGAACCTCGTTTACCGTACAAGTTCAATATCACAGAAAGTGAAAAATGGATAAAGAACTTGTGGTACTTACGTACAATGCAGTATCACTCAGCAATGAAATCTATGTCATCAGGCCCGTAGCAGCATAATGAGTGGATTCAGGTACGATGATTCTAACTGAAATAAGTCACACAGAAAAAGAAACATCATAAGATATCACTAATACACGGAATGTAAACTTGGCTACACAGGAACTGCATTCCAAAGCAGAACAGGGTCTCAGATTTAGAAAACCAACTTATGCTTGCTTAAGGGGAAAGGAGAGTTGGGGTGCTGCATAAAACCAGAGATTGAAATGAGCACAGATAAAGTTCCTTAAGCCAAATATGGAATAGACAAGAGCTACTCCTTGCTCAACGAAATGGACTCAACACCCCATATTAAACGCCTAAGAATGTACCTGACTAGTAAGTATCTTAAAACCTATGGATTGCTATGTCTCCAAAAGAGAATCAAGCGTGTGTACAGGGGCATAAACACAGCAGTGATAGGATTGGAGAGGTTCGGTGAGCAAATGAAGACCCTTTGAAGTCATATTGCATGGTACCCATTCCACGGGTTTCAACTACCCGGTTTTAAGGTATTCTTCCTTTAGTTAAAACATGCATGTGGAACCTAGAGTATGATCAACCATGTGAACGGGAGACGTGTTCAAATATGTCTCAGTTTTCCTCCCCTGGTACTCGGGTGTAACATTCCAGACGCTTTACTAACACTCTCCCCATTTGGAGAGTCAGCGCCTTTAACCTCCTGTTTGGCCCAGTTTGCAATTTCTGCGGAAGATGAACAGGAATAGCGAGAACCAATGAGAGACTAGCTGGAGGTGTCTGGACGGGCAAATTTAACTCTCATTTCCCACCAGGAACAGGAATTAACCAAAGGCTCAGCGTGCCGTGCCGGAACCAGATTAGGGCCTGAAGCCATTCTGCGGTGTTGCGGCCAGCACAAAAGAAAGTGAGTTGAAGAAAGGAGCTCAGGGGCACTGTAATTCACAAACCTGCAGAGTTATAAATGACAGCTATCGTCCAAAAATATACTGAAGTAAGGTTGCCAAGAGGACTTGAAAGCGGGGCAGAATTGCAGGAAACCGATTTCAGGAGGTAGACTGGAATTGCATTGAAAGCATAGGAAAAGAGGCAGAACGTCCACAATGATGCACTTGGCCAAAAAGGGCGTATGCGTTTTTTCCTGAATATATTCAGGAAAAAACGCATACGCCCTTTTTGGCCAACCAAGCAAGCTTGCAAAGGAAATCTGCACTACAATGAAGTCTCACTTCCCCCCGGTCAAAAGGTCCATCTGAAAAAAGTGTAAAATCCAGAAAGGCAACAGGCCATTGAGAACTGGGAGCCTTGTTATGCTGATGGGCGGGATGTAAATTGCCAACAGACACTTGGGAGAAGTGTATGGTGTTTCCTGAAACATCTAAAAAACAAAGCAACAGAGCCTAGGGCACTGCCACTTATGGTCCTATAGCTTAGGGAAATTAAAATCAAAAAGACACAGCCACCCCAAAGTTTGGGACGCCTCTGTTTACAAGAACCTCGTTTACAGTACAAGTTCAACATCGCAGAAAGTGAAAAATGGATAAAGAAGTTGTGGTATTTACTTACAAAGCAATATCACACAGCAATGAAATCTGTGTCATCAGGCCCTTAGCAACACAATGAGTGGATTCAGGTATGATGATTCTAACTGAAATAAGTCACACAGAAAAAGAAACATCATAAGATATCAGTAATACACGGAATGGAAACTTGGCTACACAGGAACTGAATTACAGAACAGAACAGGGTCTCAAATTTAGAAAACCAACTTATGCTTGCTTAAGGGGAAAGGTGAGTTGGGGTGCTGCATAAAACCAGAGATTGAAATGAGCACAGATAAAGTTCCTTAAGTCAAATATGGAATAGACAAGAGCTACTCCTTGCTCAACGAAATGGACTCAACACCGCATATTAAACGCCTAAGAATGTACCTGACTAGTAAGTATCGTAAAACCTATGGATTGCTATGTCTCCAAAAGAGAATCAAGCATGTGTACAGGGGCATAAACATAGCAGTGATAGGATTGGAGAGGTTCGGTGAGCAAATGAAGACCCTTTGAAGTCATATTGCATGGTACCCATTACACGGGTCTCAACTGTCCAGGTTTAAGGTATTCTTCCTTCAGCTAAAACATGCATGTGGAACCCAAGTATGATCAACCATGTGATCGGGAGACGTGTTCAAATATGTCTCAGTTTTCGTACCCTGGTACTCGGGTGCAACATTCCAGATGCTTTACTAACACTCTCCCCACTTGGAGAGTCAGTCCCTTTAACCTCCTGTTTGGCCCAGTTTGCAATTTCTGTGGAAGGTGAACAGGAATAGCGAGAACCAATGAGAGACTAGCTGAAGGTGTCTGGATGGGCAAATTTAACTCTCATTTCCCACCAGGAAGAGGAATTAACCAAAGGCTCAGCGTGCCGTGTCAGAACCAGATTAGGGCCTGAAGACATCCTGCGGTGTTGCGGCCAGCTCACAAAAAAGCGAGTTGAAGAAAGGAGCTCAGGGGCACTGTAATTCACAAACCTGCAGAGTTATAAATGACAGCTATCGTCCAAAAATAGACTGAAGTAAGGCTGCCAAGAGGACTTGAAAGCGGGGCAGAATTGCAGGAAACCGATTTCAGGAGGTAGACTGGAATTGCATTGAAAGCATAGGAAAAGAGGCAGAACGTCCACAATGATGCACTTGGCCAAAAAGGGCGTAAGCGTTTATCCTGAATATATTCAGGAAAAAACGCATACGCCCTTTTTGGCCAACCAAGCAAACTTGCAAAGGAAATCTGCACTACAAAGAAGTCTCACTTCCCCCCGGTCAAAAGGGCCATCTGAAAAAAGTGTAAAATCCAGAAAAGCAGGACAGGCCATGGAGAACTGGGAGCCTTGTTATGCTGATGGGCGGGATGTAAATTGCCAAGAGAAACTCGGGAGAAGTGTATGGTGTTTCCTGAAACATCTAAAAAACAAAGCAACAGAACCTAGGGCACTTCCACTTATGGTCCTATAGCTTAGGGAAATTAAAATCAAAAAGACACAGCCACCCCAAAGTTTGGAACGGCTCTGTTTACAAGAACCTCGTTTACAGTACAAGTTCAACATCGCAGAAAGTGAAAAATGGATAAAGAAGTTGTGGTATTTACTTACAAAGCAATATCACTCAGCAATGAAATCTGTGTCATCAGGCCCTTAGCAGCACAATGAGTGGATTCAGGTATGATGATTCTAACTGAAATAAGTCACACAGAAAAAGAAACATCATAAGATATCAGTAATACACGGAATGGAAACTTGGCTACACAGGAAATGAATTACAGAACAGAACAGGGTCTCAAATTTAGAAAACCAACTTATTCTTGCTTAAGGGTAAAGGTGAGTTGGGGTGCTGCATAATACCAGAGATTGAAATGAGCACAGATAAAGTTCCTTAAGCCAAATATGGAATAGACAAGAGCTACTCCTTGCTCAACGAAATGGACTCAACATCCCATATTAAACGCCTAAGAATGTACCTGACTAGTAAGTATCTTAAAACCTATTGATTGCTATGTCTCCAAAAGAGAACCAAGCATGTGTACAGGGGCATAAACGCAGCAGTGATAGGATTGGAGAGGTTCGGTGAGCAAATGAAGACCCTTTGAAGTCATATTGCATGGCACCCATTCCACGGGTTTCAACTACCCGGTTTTAAGGTATTCTTCCTTCAGCTAAAACATGCATGTGGAACCTAGAGTATGATCAACCAAGTGATCGGGAGACATGTTCAAATATGTCTCAGTTTTCGTACACTGGTACTCGGGTGCAACATTCCAGACGCTTTACTAACACTCTCCCGACTTGGAGAGTCAGTCCCTTTAACCTCCTGTTTGGCCCAGTTTGCAATTTCTGCGGAAGATGAACAGGAATAGCGAGAACCAATGAGAGACTAGCTGGAGGTGTCTGGACGGGCAAATTTAACTCTCATTTCCCACCAGGAAGAGGAATTAACCAAAGGCTCAGCGTGCCGTGCCGGAACCAGTTTAGGGCCTGAAGCCATCCTGCGGTGTTGCGGCCAGGTCACAAGAAAGCGAGTTGAAGAAAGGAGCTCAGGGGCACTGTAATTCACAAACCTGCAGAGATATAAATGACAGCTATCGTCCAAAAATAGACTGAAGTAAGGCTGCCAAGAGGACTTGAAAGCAGGGCAGAATTGCAGGAAACCGATTTCAGGAGGTAGACTGGAATTGCATTGAAAGCATAGGAAAAGAGGCAGAACGTCCACAATGATGCACTTGGCCAAAAACGGCGTATGCGTTTTTTCCTGAATATATTCAGGAAAAAACGCATACGCACTTTTTGGCCAACCAAGCAAGCTTGCAAAGGAAATCTGCACTACAATGAAGTCTCACTTCCCCCCGGTCAAAAGGGCCATCTGAAAAAAGTGTAAAATCCATAAAGGCACGACAGGCCATGGAGAACTGGGAGCCTTCTTATGCTGATGGGCGGGATGTAAATTGCCAACAGCCACTCTGGAGAAGTGTATGGTGTTTCCTGAAACATCTAAAAAACAAAGCAACAGAGCCTAGGGCACTTCCACTTATGGTCCTATAGCTTAGGGAAATTAAAATCAAAAAGACACAGCCACCCCAAAATTTGGGACGCCTCTGTTTACAAGAACCTCGTTTACAAAACAAGTTCAACATCGCAGAAAGTGAAAAATGGATAAAGAAGTTGTGGTATTTACTTACAAAGCAATATCACTCAGCAATGAAATCTGTGTCATCAGGCCCTTAGCAGCACAATGAGTGGATTCAGGTATGATGATTCTAACTGAAATAAGTCACACAGAAAAAGAAACATCATAAGATATCAGTAATACACGGAATGTAAACTTGGCTACACAGGAACTGCATTCCAAAACAGAACAGGGTCTCAAATTTAGAAAACCAACTTATGCTTGCTTAAGGGTAAAGGTGAGTTGGGGTGCTGCATAAAACCAGAGATTGAAATGAGCACAGATAAAGTTCCTTTAGCCAAATATGGAATAGACAAGAGCTACTCCTTGCTCAACGAAATGGACTCAACACCCTATATTAAACGCCTAAGAATGTACCTGACTAGTAAGTATCTTAAAACCTATGGATTGCTATGTCTCCGAAAGAGAATCAAGCATGTGTACAGGGGCATAAACGCCGCAGTGATAGGATTGGAGAGGTTCGGTGAGCAAATGAAGACCCTTTGAAGTCATATTGCATGGTACCCATTACACGGGTCTCAACTCTCCAGGTTTAAGGTATTCTTCCTTCAGCTTAAACATGCATGTGGAACACAGAGTATGATCAACCATGTGAACGGGAGACGTGTTCAAATATGTCTCAGTTTTCCTCCCCTGGTACTCGGGTGCAACATTCCAGACGCTTTACTAACACTCTCCCGACTTGGAGAGTCAGTCCCTTTAACCTCCTGTTTGGCCCAGTTTGCAATTTCTGCGGAAGATGAACAGGAATAGCGAGAACCAATGAGAGGCTAGCTGGAGGTGTCTGGACGGGCAAATTTAACTCTCATTTCCCACCAGGAAGAGGAATTAACCAAAGGCTCAGCATGCCTGGCCTGAACCAGATTAGGGCCTGAAGCCATCCTGCGGTGTTGCATCCAGGTCACAAGAAAGCGAGTTGAAGAAAGGAGCTCAGGGGCACTGTAATTCACAAAACTGCAGAGTTATAAATGACAGCTATCGTCCAAAAATAGACTGAAGTAAGGCTGCCAAGAGGACTTGAAAGCGGGGCAGAATTGCAGGAAACCGATTTCAGGAGGTAGACTGGAATTGCATTGAAAGCATAGGAAAAGAGGCAGAACGTCCACAATGATGCACTTGGCCAAAAAGGGCGTATGCGTTTTTTCCTGAATATATTCAGGAAAAAACGCATACGCCCTTTTTGGCCAACCCAGCAAGCTTGCAAAGGAAATCTGCACTACAATGAAGTCTCACTTCCCCCCGGTCAAAAGGGCCATCTGAAAAAAGTGTAAAATCCAGAAAGGCAGGACAGGCCATGGAGAACTGGGAGCCTTGTTATGCTGATGGGCGGGATGTAAACCGCCAACAGACACTCGGGAGAAGTGTATGGTGTTTCCTGAAACATCTAAAAAACAAAGCAACAGAGCCTAGGGCACTTCCACTTATGGTCCTATAGCTTAGGGAATTCAAAATCAAAAAGACACAGCCACCCCAAAGTTTGGAACGGCTCTGTTTACAAGAACCTCGTTTACAGTACAAGTTCAACATCGCAGAAAGTGAAAAATGGATAAAGAAGTTGTGGTATTTACTTACAAAGCAATATCACTCAGCAAAGAAATCTGTGTCATCAGGCCCTTAGCAGCACAATGAGTGGATTCAGGTATGATGATTCTAACTGAAATAAGTCACACAGAAAAAGAAACATCATAAGATATCAGTAATACACGGAATGTAAACTTGGCTACACAGGAACTGAATTACAGAACAGAACAGGGTCTCAAATTTAGAAAACCAACTTATGCTTGCTTAAGGGGAAAGGTGAGTTGGGTTGCTGCATAAAACCAGAGATTGAAATGAGCACAGATAAAGTTCCTTAAGCCAAATATGGAATAGACAAGAGCTACTCCTTGCTCAACGAAATGGACTCAACACCGCATATTAAACGCCTAAGAATGTACCTGACTAGTAAGTATCTTAAAACCTATGGATTGCTATCTCTCCGAAAGAGAATCAAGGATGTGTACAGGGGCATAAACGCAGCAGTGATAGGATTGGAGAGGTTCGGTGAGCAAATGAAAACCCTTTGAAGTCATATTGCATGGTACCCATTCCACGGGTTTCAACTACCCAGGTTTTAGGTATTCTTCCTTCAGCTAAAACATGCATGTGGAACCCAGAGTATGATCAACCATGTGATCAGGAGACGTGTTCAAATATGTCTCAGTTTTCCTCCCCTGGTACTCGGGTGCAACATTCCAGACGCTTTACTAACACTCTCCCCACTTGGAGAGTCAGCGCCTTTAACCTCCTGTTTGGCCCAGTTTGCAATTTCTGCGGAAGATGAACAGGAATAGCGAGAACCAATGAGAGGCTAGCTGGAGGTGTCTGGACGGGCAAATTTAACTCTCATTTCCCACCAGGAAGAGGAATTAACCAAAGGCTCAGCGTGCCGTACCGGAACCAGA
Organism: Delphinus delphis; assembly: GCF_949987515.2. Taxonomy (NCBI): domain Eukaryota; kingdom Metazoa; phylum Chordata; class Mammalia; order Artiodactyla; family Delphinidae; genus Delphinus; species Delphinus delphis. Next base: position 90,461 of record NW_027192748.1, read on the forward strand.
TTAGGGCCTGAAGCCATCCTGCGGTGTTGCGGCCAGCTCAAAAGAAAGCGAGTTGAAGAAAGGAGCTCAGGGGCACTGTAATTCACAAACCTGCAGAGTTATAAATGACAGCTATCGTCCAAAAATAGACTGAAGTAAGGCTGCCAAGAGGACTTGAAAGCGGGGCAGAATTGCAGGAAACCGATTTCAGGAGGTAGACTGGAATTGCATTGAAAGCATAGGAAAAGAGGCAGAACGTCCACAATGATGCCCTTGGCCAAAAAGGGCGTATGCGTTTTTACCTGAATATATTCAGGAAAAAACGCATACGCCCTTTTTGGCCAACCCAGCAAGCTTGCAAAGGAAATCTGCACTACAATGAAGTCTCACTTCCCCCCGGTCAAAAGGGCCATCTGAAAAAAGTGTAAAATCCAGAAAGGCAGGACAGGCCATGGAGAACTGGGAGCCTTGTTATGCTGATGGGCGGGATGTAAATTGCCAACAACCACTCGGGAGAAGTGTATGGTGTTTCCTGAAACATCTAAAAAACAAAGCAACAGAACCTAGGGCACTTCCACTTATGGTCCTATAGCTTAGGGAAATTAAAATCAAAAAGACACAGCCACCCCAAAGTTTGGAACGGCTCTGTTTACAAGAACCTCGTTTACAGTACAAGTTCAACATCGCAGAAAGTGAAAAATGGATAAAGAAGTTGTGGTATTTACTTACAAAGCAATATCACTCAGCAATGAAATCTGTGTCATCAGGCCCTTAGCAGCACAATGAGTGGATTCAGGTATGATGATTCTAACTGAAATAAGTCACACAGAAAAAGAAACATCATAAGATATCAGTAATACACGGAATGTAAACTTGGCTACACAGGAACTGAATTACAGAACAGAACAGGGTCTCAAATTTAGAAAACCAACTTATGCTTGCTTAAGGGGAAAGGTGAGTTGGGGTCCTGCATAAAACCAGAGATTGAAATGAGCACAGATAAAGTTCCTTAAGCCAAATATGGAATAGACAAGAGCTACTCCTTGCTCAACGAAATGGACTCAACACCGCATATTAAACGCCTAAGAATGTACCTGACTAGTAAGTATCTTAAAACCTATAGATTGCTATGTCTCCGAAAGAGAATCAAGCATGTGTACAGGGGCATAAACGCAGCAGTGATAGGATTGGAGAGGTTCGGTGAACAAATGAAGACCCTTTGAAGTCATATTGCATGGTACCCATTCCACAGGTTTCAACTACCCAGGTTTTAGGTATTCTTCCTTCAGCTAAAACATGCATGTGGAACCCAGAGTATGATCAACCATGTGATCGGGAGACGTGTTCAAATATGTCTCAGTTTTCCTCCCCTGGTACTCGGGTGCAACATTCCAGACGCTTTACTAACACTCTCCCCACTTGGAGAGTCAGCGCCTTTAACCTCCTGTTTGGCACAGTTTGCAATTTCTGTGGAAGATGAACAGGAATAGCGAGAACCAATGAGAGGCTAGCTGGAGGTGTCTGGACGGGCAAATTTAACTCTCATTTCCCACCAGGAGGAGGAAATAAACAAAGGCTCAGCGTGCCGTGCCGGAACCAGATTAGGGCCTGAAGCCATCCTGCGGTGTTGCGGCCAGCTGAAAAGAAAGCGAGTTGAAGAAAGGAGCTCAGGGGCACTGTAATTCACAAACCTGCAGAGTTATAAATGACAGCTATCGTCCAAAAATAGACTGAAGTAAGGCTGCCAAGAGGACTTGAAAGCGGGGCAGAATTGCAGGAAACCGATTTCAGGAGGTAGACTGGAATTGCATTGAAAGCATAGGAAAAGAGGCAGAACGTCCACAATGATGCACTTGGCCAAAAAGGGCGTATGCGTTTTTTCCTGAATATATTCAGGAAAAAACGCATACGCCCTTTTTGGCCAACCAAGCAAGCTTGCAAAGGAAATCTGCACTACAATGAAGTCTCACTTCCCCCCGGTCAAAAGGGCCATCTGAAAAAAGTGTAAAATCCAGAAAGGCAGGACAGGCCATGGAGAACTGGGAGCCTTGTTATGCTGATGGGCGGGATGTAAATTGCCAACAGACACTCGGGAGAAGTGTATGGTGTTTCCTGAAACATCTAAAACACAAAGCAACAGAGCCTAGGGTACTGCCACTTATGGTCCTATAGCTTAGGGAAATTAAAATCAAAAAGACACAGCCACCCCAAAGTTTGGAATGGCTCTGTTTACAAGAACCTCGTTAACACTACAAGTTCAACATAAAAGAAAGTGAAAAATGGATAAAGAACTTGTGGTACTTACGTACAATGCAGTATCACTCAGCAATGAAATCTATGTCATCAGGCCCGTAGCAGCATAATGAGTAGATTCAGGTACGATGATTCTAACTGAAATAAGTCACACAGAAAAAGAAACATCATAAGATATCACTAATACACGGAATGTAAACTTGGCTACACAGGAACTCAATTCCAAAACAGAACAGTTTCTCAAATTTAGAAAACCAACTTATGCTTGCTTAAGGGGAAAGGTGAGTTGGGTTGCTACATAAAACCAGAGATTGAAATGAGCACAGATAAAGTTCCTTAAGCCAAATATGGAATAGACAAGAGCTACTCCTTGCTCAACGAAATGGACTCAACACCGCATATTAAACGCCTAAGAATGTACCTGACTAGTAAGTATCTTAAAACCTATGGATTGCTATGTCTCCGAAAGAGAATCAAGCATGTGTACAGGGGCATAAACGCAGCAGTGATAGGATTGGAGAGGTTCGGTGAGCAAATGAAGACCCTTTGAAGTCATATTGCATGGTACCCATTCCACGGGTTTCAACTACCCAGGTTTTAGGTATTCTTCCTTCAGCTAAAACATGCATGTGGAACCCAGAGTATGATCAACCATGTGATCGGGAGACGTGTTCAAATATGTCTCAGTTTTCCTCCCCTGGTACTCGGGTGCAACATTCCAGACGCTTTACTAACACTCTCCCCACTTGGAGAGTCAGCGCCTTTAACCTCCTGTTTGGCACAGTTTGCAATTTCTGCGGAAGATGAACAGGAATAGCGAGAACCAATGAGAGGCTAGCTGGAGGAGTCTGGACGGGCAAATTTAACTCTCATTTCCCACCAGGAAGACGAAATAACCAAAGGCTCAGCATGCCGTACCGGAACCAGATTAGGGCCTGAAGTCATCCTGCGGTGTTGCGGCCAGCTCAAAAGAAACCGAGTTGAAGAAAGGAGCGCAGGGGCACTGTAATTCACAAACCTGCAGAATTATAAATGACAGCTATCGTCGAAAAATAGACTGAAGTAAGGCTGCCAAGAGGACTTGAAAGCGGGGCAGAATTGCAGGAAACCGATTTCAGGAGGTAGACTGGAATTGCATTGAAAGCATAGGAAAAGAGGCAGAACGTCCACAATGATGCACTTGGCCAAAAAGGGCGTATGCGTTTTTTCCTGAATATATTCAGGAAAAAACGCATACGCCCTTTTTGGCCAACCAAGCAAGCTTGCAAAGGAAATCTGCACTACAATGAAGTCTCACTTCCCCCCGGTCAAAAGGGCCATCTGAAAAAAGTGTAAAATCCAGAAAGGCAGGACAGGCCATGGAGAACTGGGAGCCTTGTTATGCTGATGGGCGGGATGTAAATTGCCAACAACCACTCGGGAGAAGTGTATGGTGTTTCCTGAAACATCTAAAAAACAAAGCAACAGAACCTAGGGCACTTCAACTTATGGTCCTATAGCTTAGGGAAATTAAAATCAAAAAGACACAGCCACCCCAAAGTTTGGAACGGCTCTGTTTACAAGAACCTCGTTTACAGTACAAGTTCAACATCGCAGAAAGTGAAAAATGGATAAAGAAGTTGTGGTATTTACTTACAAAGCAATATCACTCAGCAATGAAATCTGTGTCATCAGGCCCTTAGCAGCACAATGAGTGGATTCAGGTATGATGATTCTAACTGAAATAAGTCACACAGAAAAAGAAACATCATAAGATATCAGTAATACACGGAATGTAAACTTGGCTACACAGGAACTGAATTACAGAACAGAACAGGGTCTCAAATTTCGAAAACCAACTTATGCTTGCTTAAGGGTAAAGGTGAGTTGGGGTGCTGCATAAAACCAGAGATTGAAATGAGCACAGATAAAGTTCCTTAAGCCAAATATGGAATAGACAAGAGCTACTCCTTGCTCAACGAAATGGACTCAACACCGCATATTAAACGCCTAAGAATGTACCTGACTAGTAAGTATCTTAAAACCTATAGATTGCTATGTCTCCGAAAGAGAATCAAGCATGTGTACAGGGGCATAAACGCAGCAGTGATAGGATTGGAGAGGTTTGGTGAGCAAATGAAGACCCTTTGAAGTCATATTGCATGGTACCCATTCCACGGGTTTCAACTACCCAGGTTTTAGGTATTCTTCCTTCAGCTAAAACATGCATGTGGAACCCAGAGTATGATCAACCATGTGATCGGGAGACGTGTTCAAATATGTCTCAGTTTTCCTCCCCTGGTACTCAGGTGCAACATTCCAGACGCTTTACTAACACTCTCCCCACTTGGAGAGTCAGCGCCTTTAACCTCCTGTTTGGCCCAGTTTGCAATTTCTGCGGAAGATGAACAGGAATAGCGAGAACCAATGAGAGGCTAGCTGGAGGTGTCTGGACGGGCAAATTTAACTCTCATTTCCCACCAGGAGGAGGAAATAACCAAAGGTTCAGCGTGCCGTGCCAGAACCAGATTAGGGCCTGAAGCCATCCTGCGGTGTTGCGGCCAGGTCACAAGAAAGCGAGTTGAAGAAAGGAGCTCAGGGGCACTGTAATTCACAAACCTGCAGAGTTATAAATGACAGCTATCGTCCAAAAATAGACTGAAGTAAGGCTGCCAAGAGGACTTGAAAGCGGGGCAGAATTGCAGGAAACCGATTTCAGGAGGTAGACTGGAATTGCATTGAAAGCATAGGAAAAGAGGCAGAACGTCCACAATGATGCACTTGGCCAAAAAGGGCGTATGCGTTTTTTCCTGAATATATTCAGGAAAAACCGCATATGTCCTTTTTGGCCAACCAAGCAAGCTTGCAAAGGAAATCTGCACTACAATGAAGTCTCACTTCCCCCCGGTCAAAAGGGCCATCTGAAAAACGTGTAACATCCAGAAAGGCAGGACAGGCCATGGAGGACTGGGAGCCTTGTTATGCTGATGGGTGGGATGTAAATTGCCAACAACCACTCGGGAGAAGTGTATGGTGTTTCCTGAAACATCTAAAAAACAAAGCAACAGAGCCTAGGGCACTGCCACTTATGGTCCTATAGCTTAGGGAAATTAAAATCAAAAAGACACAGCCACCCCAAAGTTTGGGACGCCTCTGTTTACAACAACCTCGTTTACAGTACAAGTTCAACATCGCAGAAAGTGAAAAATGGATAAAGAAGTTGTGGTATTTACTTACAAAGCAATATCACTCAGCAATGAAATCTATGTCATCAGGCCCTTAGCATCACAATGAGTGGATTCAGGTATGATGATTCTAACTGAAATAAGTCACACAGAAAAAGAAACATCATAAGATATCAGTAATACACGGAATGTAAACTTGGCTACACAGGAACTGAATTACAGAACAGAACAGGGTCTCAAATTTAGAAAACCAACTTATGCTTGCTTAAGGGTAAAGGTGAGTTGGGGTGCTGCATAAAACCAGAGATTGAAATGAGCACAGATAAAGTTCCTTAAGTCAAATATGGAATAGACAAGAGCTACTCCTTGCTCAACGAAATGGACTCAACACCGCATATTAAACGCCTAAGAATGTACCTGACTAGTAAGTATCGTAAAACCTATGGATTGCTATGTCTCCAAAAGAGAATCAAGCATGTGTACAGGGGCATAAATGCAGCAGTGATAGGATTGGAGAGGTTCGGTGAGCAAATGAAGACCCTTTGAAGTCATATTGCATGGTACCCATTACACGGGTCTCAACTCTCCAGGTTTAAGGTATTCTTCCTTCAGCTAAAACATGCATGTGGAACCCAAGTATGATCAACCATGTGAACGGGAGACGTGTTCAAATATGTCTCAGTTTTCCTCCCCTTGTACTCGGGTGCAACATTCCAGACGCTTTACTAACACTCTCCCCACTTGGAGAGTCAGCGCCTTTAACCTCCTGTTTGGCCCAGTTTGCAATTTCTGCGGAAGATGAACAGGAATAGCGAGAACCAATGAGAGGCTAGCTGGAGGTGTCTGGACGGGCAAATTTAACACTCATTTCCCACCAGGAAGAGGAAATAACCAAAGGCTCAGCGTGCCGTACCGGAACCAGATTAGGGCCTGAAGCCATCCTGCGGTGTTGCGGCCAGCTCAAAAGAAAGCGAGTTGAAATAAGGAGCTCAGGGAAACTGTAATTCACAAACCTGCAGAGTTATAAATGACAGCTATCGTCCAAAAATAGACTGAAGTAAGGCTGCCAAGAGGACTTGAAAGCGGGGCAGAATTGCAGGAAACCGATTTCAGGAGGTAGACTGGAATTGCATTGAAAGCATAGGAAAAGAGGCAGAACGTCCACAATGATGCACTTGGCCAAAAAGGGCGTATGCGTTTTTTCCTGAATATATTCAGGAAAAAACGCATACGCCCTTTTTGGCCAACCAAGCAAGCTTGCAAAGGAAATCTGCACTACAATGAAGTCTCACTTCCCCCCGGTCAAAAGGGCCATCTGAAAAAAGTGTAAAATCCAGAAAGGCAGGACAGGCCATGGAGAACTGGGAGCCTTGTTATGCTGATGGGCGGGATGTAAATTGCCAACAGACACTCTGGATAAGTGTATGGTGTTTCCTGAAACATCGAAAAAACAAAACAACAGAGTCTAGGGCACTTCCACTTATGGTCCTATAGCTTAGGGAAATTAAAATCAAAAAGACACAGCCACCCCAAAGTTTGGAACGGCTCTGTTTACAAGAACCTCGTTAACACTACAAGTTCAACATAAAAGAAAGTGAAAAATGGATAAAGAAGTTGTGGTATTTACTTACAAAGCAATATCACTCAGCAATGAAATCTGTGTCATCAGGCCCTTAGCAGCACAATGAGTGGATTCAGGTATGATGATTCTAACTGAAATAAGTCACACAGAAAAAGAAACATCATAAGATATCAGTAATACACGGAATGTAAACTTGGCTACACAGGAACTGAATTACAGAACAGAACAGGGTCTCAAATTTAGAAAACCAACTTATGCTTGCTTAAGGGTAAAGGTGAGTTGGGGTGCTGCATAAAACCAGAGATTGAAATGAGCACAGATAAAGTTCCTTAAGTCAAATATGGAATAGACAAGAGCTACTCCTTGCTCAACGAAATGGACTCAACACCCCATATTAAACGCCTAAGAATGTACCTGACTAGTAAGTATCTTAAAACCTATGGATTGCTATGTCTCCAAAAGAGAATCAAGCATGTGTACAAGGGCATAAATGCAGCAGTGATAGGATTGGAGAGGTTCGGTGAGCAAATGAAGACCCTTTGAAGTCATATTGCATGGTACCCATTACACGCGTCTCAACTCTCCAGGTTTAAGGTATTCTTCCTTCAGCTATAACATGCATGTGGAACCCAAGTATGATCAACCATGTGAACGGGAGACGTGTTCAAATATGTCTCAGTTTTCCTCCCCTGGTACTCGGGTGCAACATTCCAGACGCTTTACTAACACTCTCCCCACTTGGAGAGTCAGCGCCTTTAACCTCCTGTTTGGCCCAGTTTGCAATTTCTGCGGAAGATGAACAGGAATAGCGAGAACCAATGAGAGGCTAGCTGGAGGTGTCTGGACGGGCAAATTTAACACTCATTTCCGACCAGGAAGAGGAAATAACCAAAGGCTCAGCGTGCCGTACCGGAACCAGATTAGGGCCTGAAGCCATCCTGCGGTGTTGCGGCCAGGTCACAAGAAAGCGAGTTGAAGAAAGGAGCTCAGGGGCACTGTAATTCACAAACCTGCAGAGTTATAAATGACAGCTATCGTCCAAAAATATACTGAAGTAAGGCTGCCAAGAGGACTTGAAAGCGGGGCAGAATTGCAGGAAACCGATTTCAGGAGGTAGACTGGAATTGCATTGAAAGCATAGGAAAAGAGGCAGAACGTCCACAATGATGCACTTGGCCAAAAAGGGCGTATGCGTTTTTTCCTGAATATATTCAGGATAAAACGCATATGCTCTTTTTGGCCAACCAAGCAAGCTTGCAAAGGAAATCTGCACTACAATGAAGTCTCACTTCCCCCCGGTCAAAAGGGCCATCTGAAAAAAGTGTAAAATCCAGAAAGGCAGGACAGGCCATGGAGAACTGGGAGCCTTGTTATGCTGATGGGCGGGATGTAAATTGCCAACAACCACTCGGGAGAAGTGTATGGTGTTTCCTGAAACATCTAAAAAACAAAGCAACAGAGCCTAGGGCACTTCCACTTATGGTCCTATAGCTTAGGGAAATTAAAATCAAAAAGACACAGCCACCCCAAAGTTTGGAACGGCTCTGTTTACAAGAACCTCGTTAACACTACAAGTTCAACATAAAAGAAAGTGAAAAATGGATAAAGAACTTGTGGTACTTACGTACAATGCAGTATCACTCAGCAATGAAATCTGTGTCATCAGGCCCGTAGCAGCATAATGAGTAGATTCAGGTACGATGATTCTAACTGAAATAAGTCACACAGAAAAAGAAACATCATAAGATATCACTAATACACGGAATGTAAACTTGGCTACACAGGAACTGAATTCCAAAACAGAACAGGTTCTCAAATTTAGAAAACCAACTTATGCTTGCTTAAGGGGAAAGGTGAGTTGGGTTGCTACATAAAACCAGAGATTGAAATGAGCACAGATAAAGTTCCTTAAGCCAAATATGGAATAGACAAGAGCTACTCCTTGCTCAACGAAATGGACTCAACACCGCATATTAAACGCCTAAGAATGTACCTGACTAGTAAGTATCTTAAAACCTATGGATTGCTATGTCTCCGAAAGAGAATCAAGCATGTGTACAGGGGCATAAACGCAGCAGTGATAGGATTGGAGAGGTTCGGTGAGCAAATGAAGACCCTTTGAAGTCATATTGCATGGTACCCATTCCACGGGTTTCAACTACCCAGGTTTTAGGTATTCTTCCTTCAGCTAAAACATGCATGTGGAACCCAGAGTATGATCAACCATGTGATCGGGAGACGTGTTCAAATATGTCTCAGTTTTCCTCCCCTGGTACTCGGGTGCAACATTCCAGACGCTTTACTAACACTCTCCCCACTTGGAGAGTCAGCGCCTTTAACCTCCTGTTTGGCACAGTTTGCAATTTCTGCGGAAGATGAACAGGAATAGCGAGAACCAATGAGAGGCTAGCTGGAGGTGTCTGGACGGGCAAATTTAACTCTCATTTCCCAACAGGAAGAGGAAATAACCAAAGGCTCAGCATGCCGTACCGGAACCAGATTAGTGCCTGAAGTCATCCTGCGGTGTTGCGGCCAGCTCAAAAGAAACCGAGTTGAAGAAAGGAGCACAGGGGCACTGTAATTCACAAACCTGCAGAGTTATAAATGACAGCTATTGTCCAAAAATAGACTGAAGTAAGGCTGCCAAGAGGACTTGAAAGCGGGGCAGAATTGCAGGAAACCGATTTCAGGAGGTAGACTGGAATTGCATTGAAAGCATAGGAAAAGAGGCAGAACGTCCACAATGATGCACTTGGCCAAAAAGGGCGTATGCGTTTTTTCCTGAATATATTCAGGAAAAAACGCATACGCCCTTTTTGGCCAACCCAGCAAGCTTGCAAAGGAAATCTGCACTACAAGGAAGTCTCACTTCCCCCCGGTCAAAAGGACCATCTGAAAAAAGTGTAAAATCCAGAAAGGCAGGACAGGCCATGGAGAACTGGGAGCCTTGTTATGCTGATGGGCGGGATGTAAATTGCCAACAGACACTCGGGAGAAGTGTATGGTGTTTCCTGAAACATCTAAAAAACAAAGCAACAGAACCTAGGGCACTTCCACTTATGGTCCTATAGCTTAGGGAAATTAAAATCAAAAAGACACAGCCACCCCAAAGTTTGGAACGGCTCTGTTTACAAGAACCTCGTTTACAGTACAAGTTCAACATCGCAGAAAGTGAAAAATGGATAAAGAAGTTGTGGTATTTACTTACAAAGCAATATCACTCAGCAATGAAATCTGTGTCATCAGGCCCTTAGCAGCACAATGAGTGGATTCAGGTATGATGATTCTAACTGAAATAAGTCACACAGAAAAAGAAACATCATAAGATATCAGTAATACACGGAATGTAAACTTGGCTACACAGGAACTGAATTACAGAACAGAACAGGGTCTCAAATTTAGAAAACCAACTTATTCTTGCTTAAGGGTAAAGGTGAGTTGGGGTGCTGCATAAAACCAGAGATTGAAATGAGCACAGATAAAGTTCCTTAAGCCAAATATGGAATAGACAAGAGCTACTCCTTGCTCAACGAAATGGACTCAACACCCCATATTAAACGCCTAAGAATGTACCTGACTAGTAAGTATCTTAAAACCTATGGATTGCTATGTCTCCGAAAGAGAATCAAGCATGTGTACAGGGGCATAAACGCAGCAGTGCTAGGATTGGAGAGGTTCGGTGAGCAAATGAAGACCCTTTGAAGTCATATTGCATGGTACCCATTCCACAGGTTTCAACTACCCAGGTTTAAGGTATTCTTCCTTCAGCTAAAACATGCATGTGGAACCTAGAGTATGATCAACCATGTGATCGGGAGACGTGTTCAAATATGTCTCAGTTTTCCTCCCCTGGTACTCGGGTGCAACATTCCAGACGCTTTACTAACACTCTCCCCACTTGGAGAGTCAGTCCCTTTAACCTCCTGTTTGGCCCAGTTTGCAATTTCTGCGGAAGATGAACAGGAATAGCGAGAACCAATGAGAGGCTAGCTGGAGGTGTCTGGACGGGCAAATTTAACTCTCATTTCCCACCAGGAAGAGGAATTAACCAAAGGCTCAGCATGCCGGGCCGGAACCAGATTAGGGCCTGAAGCCATCCTGCGGTGTTGCGGCCAGGTCACAAGAAAGCGAGTTGAAGAAAGGAGCTCAGGGGCACTGTAATTCACAAACCTGCAGAGTTATAAATGACAGCTATCGTCCAAAAATAGACTGAAGTAAGGCTGCCAAGAGGACTTGAAAGCGGGGCAGAATTGCAGGAAACCGATTTCAGGAGGTAGACTGGAATTGCATTGAAAGCATAGGAAAAGAGGCAGAACGTCCACAATGATGCACTTGGCCAAAAAGGGCGTATGCGTTTTTTCCTGAATATAATCAGGAAAAAACGCATACGCACTTTTTGGCCAACCAAGCAAGCTTGCAAAGGAAATCTGCACTACAATGAAGTCTCACTTCCCCCCGGTCAAAAGGGCCATCTGATAAAAGTGTAAAATCCAGAAAGGCAACAGGCCATTGAGAACTGGGAGCCTTGTTATGCTGATGGGCGGGATGTAAATTGCCAACAGACACTCGGGAGAAGTGTATGGTGTTTCCTGAAACATCTAAAAAACAAAGCAACAGAGCCTAGGGCACTTCCACTTATGGTCCTATAGCTTAGGGAAATTAAAATCAAAAAGACACAGCCACCCCAAAGTTTGGAACGGCTCTGTTTACAAGAACCTCGTTTACAGTACAAGTTCAACATCGCAGAAAGTGAAAAATGGATAAAGAAGTTGTGGTATTTACTTACAAAGCAATATCACTCAGCAATGAAATCTATGTCATCAGGCCCTTAGCAGAACAATGAGTGGATTCACGTATGATGATTCTAACTGAAATAAGTCACACAGAAAAAGAAACATCATAAGATATCAGTAATACACGGAATGTAAACTTGGCTACACAGGAACTGAATTACAGAACAGAACAGGGTCTCAAATTTAGAAAACCAACTTATGCTTGCTTAAGGGTAAAGGTGAGGTGGGGTGCTGCATAAAACCAGAGATTGAAATGAGCACAGATAAAGTTCCTTAAGTCAAATATGGAATAGACAAGAGCTACTCCTTGCTCAACGAAATGGACTCAACACCGCATATTAAACGCCTAAGAATGTACCTGACTAGTAAGTATCGTAAAACCTATGGATTGCTATGTCTCCAAAAGAGAATCAAGCATGTGTACAGGGGCATAAACGCAGCAGTGATAGGATTGGAGAGGTTCGGTGAGCAAATGAAGACCCTTTGAAGTCATATTGCATGGTACCCATTACACGGGTCTCAACTCTCCAGGTTTAAGGTATTCTTCCTTCAGCTAAAACATGCATGTGGAACCCAAGTATGATCAACCATGTGAACGGGAGACGTGTTCAAATATGTCTCAGTTTTCCTCCCCTGGTACTCGGGTGCAACATTCCAGACGCTTTACTAACAGTCTCCCCACTTGGAGAGTCAGCGCCTTTAACCTCCTGTTTGGCCCAGTTTGCAATTTCTGCGGAAGATGAACAGGAATAGCGAGAACCAATGAGAGGCTAGCTGGAGGTGTCTGGACGGGCAAATTTAACTCTCATTTCCCACCAGGAGGAGGAAATAACCAAAGGCTCAGCATGCCTTACCGGAACCAGATTAGGGCCTGAAGCCATCCTGCAGTGTTGCGGCCAGCTCAAAAGAAAGCGAGTTGAAGAAAGGAGCTCAGGGGCACTGTAATTCACAAACCTGCAGAGTTATAAATGACAGCTATCGTCCAAAAATAGACTGAAGTAAGGCTGCCAAGAGGACTTGAAAGCGGGGCAGAATTGCAGGAAACCGATTTCAGGAGGTAGACTGGAATTGCATTGAAAGCATAGGAAAAGAGGCAGAACGTCCACAATGATGCACTTGGCCAAAAAGGGCGTATGCGTTTTTTCCTGAATATATTCAGGAAAAAACGCATACGCCCTTTTTGGCCAACCAAGCAAGCTTGCAAAGGAAATCTGCACTACAATGAAGTCTCACTTCCCCCCGGTCAAAAGGGCCATCTGAAAAAAGTGTAAAATCCAGAAAGGCAGGACAGGCCATGGAGAACTGGGAGCCTTGTTATGCTGATGGGCGGGATGTAAATTGCCAACAACCACTGGGGAGAAGTGTATGGTGTTTCCTGAAACATCTAAAAAACAAAGCAACAGAGCCTAGGGCACTTCCACTTATGGTCCTATAGCTTAGGGAAATTAAAATCAAAAAGACACAGCCACCCTAAAGTTTGGGACGCCTCTGTTTACAAGAACCTCTTTTACTGTACTAGTTCAATATCACAGAAAGTGAAAAATGGATAAAGAACTTGTGGTACTTACGTACAATGCAGTATCACTCAGCAATGAAATCTATGTCATCAGGCCCGTAGCAGCATAATGAGTGGATTCAGGTACGATGATTCAAACTGAAATAAGTCACACAGAAAAAGAAACATCATAAGATATCACTAATACACGGAATTAAACTTGGCTACACAGGAACTGCATTCCAAAACAGAACAGGGTCTCAAATTTAGAAAACCAACTTATTCTTGCTTAAGGGTAAAGGTGAGTTGGGGTGCTGCATAAAACCAGAGATTGAAATGAGCACAGATAAAGTTCCTTAAGCCAAATATGGAATAGACAAGAGCTACTCGTTGCTCAACGAAATGGACTCAACACCGCATATTAAACGCCTAAGAATGTACCTGACTAGTAAGTATCTTAAAACCTATGGATTGCTATGTCTCCGAAAGAGAATCAAGCATGTGTACAGGGGCATAAACGCAGCAGTGATAGGATTGGAGAGGTTCGGTGAGCAAATGAAGACCCTTTGAAGTCATATTGCATGGTACCCATTCCACGGGTTTCAACTACCCAGGTTTTAGGTATTCTTCCTTCAGCTAAAACATGCATGTGGAACCCAGAGTATGATCAACCATGTGAACGGGAGACGTGTTCAAATATGTCTCAGTTTTCCTCCCCGGGTACTCGGGTGCAACATTCCAGACGCTTTACTAACACTCTCCCCACTTGGAGAGTCAGCGCCTTTAAACTCCTGTTTGGCACAGTTTGCAATTTCTGCGGAAGATGAACAGGAATAGCGAGAACCAATGAGAGGCTAGCTGGAGGTGTCTGGACGGGCAAATTTAACTCTCATTTCCCAACAGGAAGAGGAAATAACCAAAGGCTCAGCGTGCCGTACCGGAACCAGATTCGGGCCTGAAGCCATCCTGCGGTGTTGCGGCCAGCTCAAAAGAAGGCGAGTTGAAGAAAGGAGCTCAGGGGCACTGTAATTCACAAACCTGCAGAGTTATAAATGACAGCTATCGTCCAAAAATATACTGAAGTAAGGCTGCCAAGAGGACTTGAAAGCGGGGCAGAATTGCAGGAAACCGATTTCAGGAGGTAGACTGGAATTGCATTGAAAGCATAGGAAAAGAGGCAGAACGTCCACAATGATGCACTTGGCCAAAAAGGGCGTATGCGTTTTTTCCTGAATATATTCAGGAAAAAACGCATACGCCCTTTTTGGCCAACCAAGCAAGCTTGCAAAGGAAATCTGCACTACAATGAAGTCTCACTTCCCCCCGGTCAAAAGGGCCATCTGAAAAAAGTGTAAAATCCAGAAAGGCAGGACAGGCCATGGAGAACTGGGAGCCTTGTTATGCTGATGGGCGGGATGTAAATTGCCAACAACCACTCGGGAGAAGTGTATGGTGTTTCCTGAAACATGTAAAAAACAAAGCAACAGAACCTAGGGAACTTCCACTTATGGTCCTATAGCTTAGGGAAATTAAAATCAAAAAGACACAGCCACCCCAAAGTTTGGAATGGCTCTGTTTACAAGAACCTCGTTTACACTACAAGTTCAACATCGCAGAAAGTGAAAAATGGATAAAGAAGTTGTGGTATTTACTTACAAAGCAATATCACTCAGCAATGAAATCTGTGTCATCAGGCCCTTAGCAGCACAATGAGTGGATTCAGGTATGATGATTCTAACTGAAATAAGTCACACAGAAAAAGAAACATCATAAGATATCAGTAATACACGGAATGTAAACTTGGCTACACAGGAACTGAATTACAGAACAGAACAGGGTCTCAAATTTAGAAAACCAACTTATGCTTGCTTAAGGGTAAAGGTGAGTTGGGGTGCTGCATAAAACCAGAGATTGAAATGAGCACAGATAAAGTTCCTTAAGTCAAATATGGAATAGACAAGAGCTACTCCTTGCTCAACGAAATGGACTCAACACCCCATATTAAACGCCTAAGAATGTACCTGACTAGTAAGTATCTTAAAACCTATGGATTGCTATGTCTCCGAAAGAGAATCAAGCATGTGTACAGGGGCATAAACGCAGCAGTGCTAGGATTGGAGAGGTTCGGTGAGCAAATGAAGACCCTTTGAAGTCATATTGCATGGTACCCATTCCACAGGTTTCAACTACCCAGGTTTAAGGTATTCTTCCTTCAGCTAAAACATGCATGTGGAACCTAGAGTATGATCAACCATGTGATCGGGAGACGTGTTCAAATATGTCTCAGTTTTCCTCCCCTGGTACTCGGGTGCAACATTCCAGATGCTTTACTAACACTCTCCCCACTTGAAGAGTCAGTCCCTTTAACCTCCTGTTTGGCCCAGTTTGCAATTTCTGCGGAAGATGAACAGGAATAGCGAGAACCAATGAGAGGCTAGCTGGAGGTGTCTGGACGGGCAAATTTAACTCTCATTTCCCACCAGGAAGAGGAATTAACCAAAGGCTCAGCGTGCCGTGCCGGAACCAGATTAGGGCCTGAAGCCATCCTGCAGTGTTGCGGCCAGCTCAAAAGAAAGCGAGTTGAAGAAAGGAGCTCAGGGGCACTGTAATTCACAAACCTGCAGAGTTATAAATGACAGCTATCGTCCAAAAATAGACTGAAGTAAGGCTCCCAAGAGGACTTGAAAGCGGGGCAGAATTGCAGGAAACCGATTTCAGGAGGTAGACTGGAATTGCATTGAAAGCATAGGAAAAGAGGCAGAACGTCCACAATGATGCACTTGGCCAAAAAGGGCGTATGCGTTTTTTCCTGAATATATTCAGGAAAAAACGCATACGCCCTTTTTGGCCAACCAAGCAAGCTTGCAAAGGAAATCTGCACTACAATGAAGTCTCACTTCCCCCCGGTCAAAAGGGCCATCTGAAAAAAGTGTAAAATCCAGAAAGGCAGGACAGGCCATGGAGAACTGGGAGCCTTGTTATGCTGATGGGCGGGATGTAAATTGCCAACAACCACTCGGGACAAGTGTATGGTGTTTCCTGAAACATGTAAAAAACAAAGCAACAGAACCTAGGGAACTTCCACTTATGGTCCTATAGCTTAGGGAAATTAAAATCAAAAAGACACAGCCACCCCAAAGTTTGGAATGGCTCTGTTTACAAGAACCTCGTTTACACTACAAGTTCAACATCGCAGAAAGTGAAAAATGGATAAAGAAGTTGTGGTATTTACTTACAAAGCAATATCACTCAGCAATGAAATCTGTGTCATCAGGCCCTTAGCAGCACAATGAGTGGATTCAGGTATGATGATTATAACTGAAATAAGTCACACAGAAAAAGAAACATCATAAGATATCAGTAATACACGGAATGTAAACTTGGCTACACAGGAATTGAATTACAGAACAGAACAGGGTCTCAAATTTAGAAAACCATCTTATTCTTGCTTAAGGGTAAAGGTGAGTTGGGGTGCTGCATAAAACCAGAGATTGAAATGAGCACAGATAAAGTTCCTTAAGCCAAATATGGAATAGACAAGAGCTACTCCTTGCTCAACGAAATGGACTCAACACCCCATATTAAACGCCTAAGAATGTACCTGACTAGTAAGTATCTTAAAACCTATGGATTGCTATGTCTCCGAAAGAGAATCAAGCATGTGTACAGGGGCATAAACGCAGCAGTGATAGGATTGGAGAGGTTCGGTGAGCAAATGAAGACCCTTTGAAGTCATATTGTATGGTACCCATTCCACAGGTTTCAACTACCCAGGTTTAAGGTATTCTTCCTTCAGCTATAACATGCATGTGGAACCTAGAGTATGATCAACCATGTGATCGGGAGACGTGTTCAAATATGTCTCAGTTTTCCTCCCCTGGTACTCGGGTGCAACATTCCAGGCGCTTTACTAACACTCTCCCCACTTGGAGAGTCAGTCCCTTTAACCTCCTGTTTGGCCCAGTTTGCAATTTCTGCGGAAGATGAACAGGAATAGCGAGAACCAATGAGAGGCTAGCTGGAGGTGTCTGGACGGGCAAATTTAACTCTCATTTCCCACCAGGAAGAGGAATTAACCAAAGGCTCAGCGTGCCGTGCCGGAACCAGATTAGGGTCTGAAGACAACCTGCGGTGTTGCGGCCAGGTCACAAGAAAGCGAGTTGAAGAAAGGAGCTCAGGGGCACTGTAATTCACAAACCTGCAGAGTTATAAATGACAGCTATCGTCCAAAAATAGACTGAAGTAAGGCTGCCAAGAGGACTTGAAAGCGGGGCAGAATTGCAGGAAACCGATTTCAGGAGGTAGACTGGAATTGCATTGAAAGCATAGGAAAAGAGGCAGAACGTCCACAATGATGCACTTGGCCAAAAAGGGCGTATGCGTTTTTTCCTGAATATATTCAGGAAAAAACAAATACGCCCTTTTTGGCCAACCCAGCAAGCTTGCAAAGGAAATCTGCACTACAATGAAGTCTCACTTCCCCCCGGTCAAAAGGGCCATCTGAAAAAAGTGTAAAATCCAGAAAGGCAACAGGCCATTGAGAACTGGGAGCCTTGTTATGCTGATGGGCGGGATGTAAATTGCCAACAGACACTAGGGAGAAGTGTATGGTGTTTCCTGAAACATCTAAAAAACAAAGCAACAGAGCCTAGGGCACTTCCACTTATGGTCCTATAGCTTAGGGAAATTAAAATCAAAAAGACACAGCCACCCCAAAGTTTCGAACGGCTCTGTTTACAAGAACCTCGTTTACAGTACAAGTTCAACATCGCAGAAAGTGAAAAATGGATAAAGAAGTTGTGGTATTTACTTACAAAGCAATATCACTCAGCAATGAAATCTATGTCATCAGGCCCTTAGCAGAACAATGAGTGGATTCAGGTATGATGATTCTAACTGAAATAAGTCACACAGAAAAAGAAACATCATAAGATATCAGTAATACACGGAATGTAAACTTGGCTACACAGGAACTGAATTACAGAACAGAACAGGGTCTCAAATTTAGAAAACCAACTTATGCTTGCTTAAGGGTAAAGGTGAGGTGGAGTGCTGCATAAAACCAGAGATTGAAATGAGCACAGATAAAGTTCCTTAAGTCAAATATGGAATAGACAAGAGCTACTCCTTGCTCAACGAAATGGACTCAACACCGCATATTAAACGCCTAAGAATATACCTGACTAGTAAGTATCGTAAAACCTATGGATTGCTATGTCTCCAAAAGAGAATCAAGCATGTGTACAGGGGCATAAACGCAGCAGTGATAGGATTGGAGAGGTTCGGTGAGCAAATGAAGACCCTTTGAAGTCATATTGCATGGTACCCATTCCACGGGTTTCAACTACCCAGGTTTTAGGTATTCTTCCTTCAGCTAAAACATGCATGTGGAACCCAGAGTATGATCAACCATGTGATCGGGAGACGTGTTCAAATATGTCTCAGTTTTCCTCCCCTGGTACTCGGGTGCAACATTCCAGACGCTTTACTAACACTCTCCCCACTTGGAGAGTCAGCGGCTTTAACCTCCTGTTTGGCACAGTTTGCAATTTCTGCGGAAGATGAACAGGAATAGCGAGAACCAATGAGAGGCTAGCTGGAGGTGTCTGGACGGGCAAATTTAACTCTCATTTCCCAACAGGAAGAGGAAATAACCAAAGGCTCAGCGTGCCGTACCGGAACCAGATTAGGGCCTGAAGTCATCCTGCGGTGTTGCGGCCAGCGCAAAAGAAAGCGAGTTGAAGAAAGGAGCTCAGGGGCACTGTAATTCACAAACCTGCAGAGTTATAAATGACAGCTATCGTCCAAAAATAGACTGAAGTAAGGCTCCCAAGAGGACTTGAAAGCGGGGCAGAATTGCAGGAAACCGATTTCAGGAGGTAGACTGGAATTGCATTGAAAGCATAGGAAAAGAGGCAGAACGTCCACAATGATGCACTTGGCCAAAAAGGGCGTATGCGTTTTTTCCTGAATATATTCAGGAAAAAACGCATACGCCCTTTTTGGCCAACCAAGCAAGCTTGCAAAGGAAATCTGCACTACAATGAAGTTTCACTTCCCCCCGGTCAAAAGGGCCATCTGAAAAAAGTGTAAAATCCAGAAAGGCAGGACAGGCCATGGAGAACTGGGAGCCTTGTTATGCTGATGGGCGGGATGTAAATTGCCAACAACCACTCGGGAGAAGTGTATGGTGTTTCCTGAAACATGTAAAAAACAAAGCAACAGAACCTAGGGAACTTCCACTTATGGTCCTATAGCTTAGGGAAATTAAAATCAAAAAGACACAACCACCCCAAAGTTTGGAATGGCTCTGTTTACAAGAACCTCGTTTACACTACAAGTTCAACATCGCAGAAAGTGAAAAATGGATAAAGAAGTTGTGGTATTTACTTACAAAGCAATATCACTCAGCAATGAAATCTGTGTCATCAGGCCCTTAGCAGCACAATGAGTGGATTCAGGTATGATGATTATAACTGAAATAAGTCACACAGAAAAAGAAACATCATAAGATATCAGTAATACACGGAATGTAAACTTGGCTACACAGGAACTGAATTACAGAACAGAACAGGGTCTCAAATTTAGAAAACCATCTTATTCTTGCTTAAGGGTAAAGGTGAGTTGGGGTGCTGCATAAAACCAGAGATTGAAATGAGCACAGATAAAGTTCCTTAAGCCAAATATGGAATAGACAAGAGCTACTCCTTGCTCAACGAAATGGACTCAACACCCCATATTAAACGCCTAAGAATGTACCTGACTAGTAAGTATCTTAAAACCTATGGATTGCTATGTCTCCGAAAGAGAATCAAGCATGTGTACAGGGGCATAAACGCAGCAGTGATAGGATTGGAGAGGTTCGGTGAGCAAATGAAGACCCTTTGAAGTCATATTGTATGGTACCCATTCCACAGGTTTCAACTACCCAGGTTTAAGGTATTCTTCCTTCAGCTATAACATGCATGTGGAACCTAGAGTATGATCAACCATGTGATCGGGAGACGTGTTCAAATATGTCTCAGTTTTCCTCCCCTGGTACTCGGGTGCAACATTCCAGGCGCTTTACTAACACTCTCCCCACTTGGAGAGTCAGTCCCTTTAACCTCCTGTTTGGCCCAGTTTGCAATTTCTGCGGAAGATGAACAGGAATAGCGAGAACCAATGAGAGGCTAGCTGGAGGTGTCTGGACGGGCAAATTTAACTCTCATTTCCCACCAGGAAGAGGAATTAACCAAAGGCTCAGTGTGCCGTGCCGGAACCAGATTAGGGTCTGAAGACAACCTGCGGTGTTGCGGCCAGGTCACAAGAAAGCGAGTTGAAGAAAGGAGCTCAGGGGCACTGTAATTCACAAACCTGCAGAGTTATAAATGACAGCTATCGTCCAAAAATAGACTGAAGTAAGGCTGCCAAGAGGACTTGAAAGCGGGGCAGAATTGCAGGAAACCGATTTCAGGAGGTAGACTGGAATTGCATTGAAAGCATAGGAAAAGAGGCAGAACGTCCACAATGATGCACTTGGCCAAAAAGGGCGTATGCGTTTTTTCCTGAATATAATCAGGAAAAAACAAATACGCCCTTTTTGGCCAACCCAGCAAGCTTGCAAAGGAAATCTGCACTACAATGAAGTCTCACTTCCCCCCGGTCAAAAGGGCCATCTGAAAAAAGTGTAAAATCCAGAAAGGCAACAGGCCATTGAGAACTGGGAGCCTTGTTATGCTGATGGGCGGGATGTAAATTGCCAACAGACACTAGGGAGAAGTGTATGGTGTTTCCTGAAACATCTAAAAAACAAAGCAACAGAGCCTAGGGCACTTCCACTTATGGTCCTATAGCTTAGGGAAATTAAAATCAAAAAGACACAGCCACCCCAAAGTTTCGAACGGCTCTGTTTACAAGAACCTCGTTTACAGTACAAGTTCAACATCGCAGAAAGTGAAAAATGGATAAAGAAGTTGTGGTATTTACTTACAAAGCAATATCACTCAGCAATGAAATCTATGTCATCAGGCCCTTAGCAGAACAATGAGTGGATTCAGGTATGATGATTCTAACTGAAATAAGTCACACAGAAAAAGAAACATCATAAGATATCAGTAATACACGGAATGTAAACTTGGCTACACAGGAACTGAATTACAGAACAGAACAGGGTCTCAAATTTAGAAAACCAACTTATGCTTGCTTAAGGGTAAAGGTGAGGTGGAGTGCTGCATAAAACCAGAGATTGAAATGAGCACAGATAAAGTTCCTTAAGTCAAATATGGAATAGACAAGAGCTACTCCTTGCTCAACGAAATGGACTCAACACCGCATATTAAACGCCTAAGAATGTACCTGACTAGTAAGTATCGTAAAACCTATGGATTGCTATGTCTCCAAAAGAGAATCAAGCATGTGTACAGGGGCATAAACGCAGCAGTGATAGGATTGGAGAGGTTCGGTGAGCAAATGAAGACCCTTTGAAGTCATATTGCATGGTACCCATTCCACGGGTTTCAACTACCCAGGTTTTAGGTATTCTTCCTTCAGCTAAAACATGCATGTGGAACCAAGAGTATGATCAACCATGTGATCGGGAGACGTGTTCAAATATGTCTCAGTTTTCCTCCCCTGGTACTCAGGTGCAACATTCCAGACGCTTTACTAACACTCTCCCCACTTGGAGAGTCAGCGCCTTTAACCTCCTGTTTGGCACAGTTTGCAATTTCTGCGGAAGATGAACAGGAATAGCGAGAACCAATGAGAGGCTAGCTGGAGGTGTCTGGACGGGCAAATTTAACTCTCATTTCCCAACAGGAAGAGGAAATAACCAAAGGCTCAGCGTGCCGTACCGGAACCAGATTAGGGCCTGAAGTCATCCTGCGGTGTTGCGGCCAGCGCAAAAGAAAGCGAGTTGAAGAAAGGAGCTCAGGGGCACTGTAATTCACAAACCTGCAGAGTTATAAATGACAGCTATCGTCCAAAAATAGACTGAAGTAAGGCTGCCAAGAGGACTTGAAAGCGGGGCAGAATTGCAGGAAACCGATTTCAGGAGGTAGACTGGAATTGCATTGAAAGCATAGGAAAAGAGGCAGAACGTCCACAATGATGCACTTGGCCAAAAAGGGCGTATGCGTTTTTTCCTGAATATATTCAGGAAAAAACGCATACGCCCTTTTTGGCCAACCAAGCAAGCTTGCAAAGGAAATCTGCACTACAATGAAGTCTCACTCCCCCCCGGTCAAAAGGGCCATCTGAAAAAAGTGTAAAATCCAGAAAGGCAGGACAGGCCATGGAGAACTGGGAGCCTTGTTATGCTGATGGGCGGGATGTAAATTGCCAACAACCACTCGGGAGAAGTGTATGGTGTTTCCTGAAACATCTAAAAAACAAAGCAACAGAACCTAGGGCACTTCCACTTATGGTCCTATAGCTTAGGGAAATTAAAATCAAAAAGACACAGCCACCCCAAAGTTTGGAACGGCTCTGTTTACAAGAACCTCGTTTACAGTACAAGTTCAACATCGCAGAAAGTGAAAAATGGATAAAGAAGTTGTGGTATTTACTTACAAAGCAATATCACTCAGCAATGAAATCTGTGTCATCAGGCCCTTAGCAGCACAATGAGTGGATTCAGGTATGATGATTCTAACTGAAATAAGTCACACAGAAAAAGAAACATCATAAGATATCAGTAATACACGGAATGTAAACTTGGCTACACAGGAACTGAATTACAGAACAGAACAGGGTCTCAAATTTAGAAAACCAACTTATTCTTGCTTAAGGGTAAAGGTGAGTTGGGGTGCTGCATAAAACCAGAGATTGAAATGAGCACAGATAAAGTTCCTTAAGCCAAATATGGAATAGACAAGAGCTACTCCTTGCTCAACGAAATGGACTCAACACCGCATATTAAACGCCTAAGAATGTACCTGACTAGTAAGTATCTTAAAACCTACGGATTGCTATGTCTCCGAAAGAGAATCAAGCATGTGTACAGGGGCATAAACGCAGCAGTGATAGGATTGGAGAGGTTCGGTGAGAAAATGAAGACCCTTTGAAGTCATATTGCATGGTACCCATTCCACAGGTTTCAACTACCCAGGTTTAAGGTATTCTTCCTTCAGCTAAAACATGCATGTGGAACCTAGAGTATGATCAACCATGTGATCAGGAGACGTGTTCAAATATGTCTCAGTTTTCCTCCCCTGGTACTCGGGTGCAACATTCCAGACGCTTTACTAACACTCTCCCGACTTGGAGAGTCAGTCCCTTTAACCTCCTGTTTGGCCCAGTTTGCAATTTCTGCGGAAGATGAACAGGAATAGCGAGAACCAATGAGAGGCTAGCTGGAGGTGTCTGGACGGGCAAATTTAACTCTCATTTCCCACCAGGAAGAGGAATTAACCAAAGGCTCAGCATGCCGGGCCGGAACCAGATTAGGGCCTGAAGCCATCCTGCGGTGTTGCGGCCAGCTCACAAGAAAGCGAGTTGAAGAAAGGAGCTCAGGGGCACTGTAATTCACAAACCTGCAGAGTTATAAATGACAGCTATCGTCCAAAAATAGACTGAAGTAAGGCTGCCAAGAGGACTTGAAAGCGGGGCAGAATTGCAGGAAACCGATTTCAGGAGGTAGACTGGAATTGCATTGAAAGCATAGGAAAAGAGGCAGAACGTACACAATGATGCACTTGGCCAAAAAGGGCGTATGCGTATTTTCCTGAATATATTCAGGAAAAAACGCATACGCCCTTTTTGGCCAACCAAGCAAGCTTGCAAAGGAAATCTGCACTACAATGAAGTCTCACTTCCCCCCCCCGGTCAAAAGGGCCATCTGAAAAAAGTGTAAAATCCAGAAAGGCAGGACAGGCCATGGAGAACTGGGAGCCTTGTTATGGTGATGGGTGGGATGTAAATTGCCAACAGACACTCGGGAGAAGTGTATGGTGTTTCCTGAAACATCTAAAAAACAAAGCAACAGAGCCTAGGGCACTTCCACTTATGGTCCTATAGCTTAGGGAAATTAAA
This sequence comes from Delphinus delphis, assembly GCF_949987515.2. Classification (NCBI taxonomy): domain Eukaryota; kingdom Metazoa; phylum Chordata; class Mammalia; order Artiodactyla; family Delphinidae; genus Delphinus; species Delphinus delphis. The sequence goes on from NW_027192748.1 coordinate 114,740, forward strand.
ATCAAAAAGACACAGCCACCCCAAAGTTTGGGACGCCTCTGTTTACAAGAACCTCGTTTACAGTACAAGTTCAACATCGCAGAAAGTGAAAAATGGATAAAGAAGTTCTGGTATTTACTTACAAAGCAATATCACTCAGCAATGAAATCTGTGTCATAAGGCCCTTAGCAGCACAATGAGTGGATTCAGGTATGATGATTCTAACTGAAATAAGTCACACAGAAATAGAAACATCATAAGATATCAGTAATACACGGAATGTAAACTTGGCTACACAGGAACTGAATTACAGAACAGAACAGGGTCTCAAATTTCGAAAACCAACTTATGCTTGCTTAAGGGGAAAGGTGAGTTGGGTTGCTGCATAAAACCAGAGATTGAAATGAGCACAGATAAAGTTCCTTAAGCCAAATATGGAATAGACAAGAGCTACTCCTTGCTCAACAAAATGGACTCAACACCGCATATTAAACGCCTAAGAATGTACCTGACTAGTAAGTATCTTAAAACCTATGGATTGCTATGTCTCCGAAAGAGAATCAAGCATGTGTACAGGGGCATAAACGCAGCAGTGATAGGATTGGGGAGGTTCGGTGAGCAAATGAAGACCCTTTGAAGTCATATTGCATGGTACCCATTCCACGGGTTTCAACTACCCAGGTTTTAGGTATTCTTCCTTCAGCTAAAACATGCATGTGGAACCCAAGTATGATCAACCATGTGAACGGGAGACGTGTTCAAATATGTCTCAGTTTTCCTCCCCTGGTACTCGGGTGCAACATTCCAGACGCTTTACTAACACTCTCCCCACTTGGAGAGTCAGCGCCTTTAACCTCCTGTTTGGCCCAGTTTGCAATTTCTGCGGAAGATGAACAGGAATAGCGAGAACCAATGAGAGACTAGCTGGAGGTGTCTGGACGGGCAAATTTAACTCTCATTTCCCACCAGGAAGAGGAAATAACCAAAGGCTCAGTGTGCCGTGCCGGAACCAGATTAGGGCCTGAAGCCATCCTGCGGTGTTGCGGCCAGCTCACAAGAAAGCGAGTTGAAGAAAGGAGCTCAGGGGCACTGTAATTCACAAACCTGCAGAGTTATAAATGACAGCTATCGTCCAAAAATAGACTGAAGTAAGGCTGCCAAGAGGACTTGAAAGCGGGGCAGAATTGCAGGAAACCGATTTCAGGAGGTAGACTGGAATTGCATTGAAAGCATAGGAAAAGAGGCAGAACGTCCACAATGATGCACTTGGCCAAAAAGGGCGTATGCGTTTTTTCCTGAATATATTCAGGAAAAAACGCATACGCCCTTTTTGGCCAACCAAGCAAGCTTGCAAAGGAAATCTGCACTACAATGAAGTTTCACTTCCCCCCGGTCAAAAGGGCCATCTGAAAAAAGTGTAAAATCCAGAAAGGCAGGACAGGCCATGGAGAACTGGGAGCCTTGTTATGCTGATGCGCGGGATGTAAATTGCCAACAGACACTTGGGAGAAGTGTATGGTGTTTCCTGAAACATCTAAAAAACAAAGCAACAGAACCTAGGGCACTTCCACTTATGGTCCTATAGCTTAGGGAAATTAAAATCAAAAAGACACAGCCACCCCAAAGTTTGGGACGCCTCTGTTTACAAGAACCTCGTTTACAGTACAAGTTCAACATCGCAGAAAGTGAAAAATGGATAAAGAAGTTCTGGTATTTACTTACAAAGCAATATCACTCAGCAATGAAATCTGTGTCATAAGGCCCTTAGCAGCACAATGAGTGGATTCAGGTATGATGATTCTAACTGAAATAAGTCACACAGAAATAGAAACATCATAAGATATCAGTAATACACGGAATGTAAACTTGGCTACACAGGAACTGAATTACAGAACAGAACAGGGTCTCAAATTTCGAAAACCAACTTATGCTTGCTTAAGGGGAAAGGTGAGTTGGGTTGCTGCATAAAACCAGAGATTGAAATGAGCACAGATAAAGTTCCTTAAGCCAAATATGGAATAGACAAGAGCTACTCCTTGCTCAACGAAATGGACTCAACACCGCATATTAAACGCCTAAGAATGTACCTGACTAGTAAGTATCTTAAAACCTATGGATTGCTATGTCTCCGAAAGAGAATCAAGCATGTGTACAGGGGCATAAACGCAGCAGTGATAGGATTGGGGAGGTTCGGTGAGCAAATGAAGACCCTTTGAAGTCATATTGCATGGTACCCATTCCACGGGTTTCAACTACCCAGGTTTTAGGTATTCTTCCTTCAGCTAAAACATGCATGTGGAACCCAAGTATGATCAACCATGTGAACGGGAGACGTGTTCAAATATGTCTCAGTTTTCCTCCCCTGGTACTCGGGTGCAACATTCCAGACGCTTTACTAACACTCTCCCCACTTGGAGAGTCAGCGCCTTTAACCTCCTGTTTGGCCCAGTTTGCAATTTCTGCGGAAGATGAACAGGAATAGCGAGAACCAATGAAAGGCTAGCTGGAGGTGTCTGGACGGGCAAATTTAACTCTCATTTCCCACCAGGAAGAGGAAATAACCAAAGGCTCAGTGTGCCGTGCCGGAACCAGATTAGGGCCTGAAGCCATCCTGCGGTGTTGCGGCCAGCTCACAAGAAAGCGAGTTGAAGAAAGGAGCTCAGGGGCACTGTAATTCACAAACCTGCAGAGTTATAAATGACAGCTATCGTCCAAAAATAGACTGAAGTAAGGCTGCCAAGAGGACTTGAAAGCGGGGCAGAATTGCAGGAAACCGATTTCAGGAGGTAGACTGGAATTGCATTGAAAGCATAGGAAAAGAGGCAGAACGTCCACAATGATGCACTTGGCCAAAAAGGGCGTATGCGTTTTTTCCTGAATATATTCAGGAAAAAACGCATACGCCCTTTTTGGCCAACCAAGCAAGCTTGCAAAGGAAATCTGCACTACAATGAAGTCTCACTTCGCCCCGGTCAAAAGGGCCATCTGAAAAAAGTGTAAAATCCAGAAAGGCAGGACAGGCCATGGAGAACTGGGAGCCTTGTTATGCTGATGGGCGGGATGTAAATTGCCAACAGACACTCGGGAGAAGTGTATGGTGTTTCCTGAAACATCTAAAAAACAAAGCAACAGAACCTAGGGCACTTCCACTTATGGTCCTATAGCTTAGGGAAATTAAAATCAAAAAGACACAGCCACCCCAAAGTTTGGGACGCCTCTGTTTACAAGAACCTCGTTTACAGTACAAGTTCAACATCGCAGAAAGTGAAAAATGGATAAAGAAGTTCTGGTATTTACTTACAAAGCAATATCACTCAGCAATGAAATCTGTGTCATAAGGCCCTTAGCAGCACAATGAGTGGATTCAGGTATGATGATTCTAACTGAAATAAGTCACACAGAAATAGAAACATCATAAGATATCAGTAATACACGGAATGTAAACTTGGCTACACAGGAACTGAATTACAGAACAGAACAGGGTCTCAAATTTCGAAAACCAACTTATGCTTGCTTAAGGGGAAAGGTGAGTTGGGTTTCTGCATAAAACCAGAGATTGAAATGAGCACAGATAAAGTTCCTTAAGCCAAATATGGAATAGACAAGAGCTACTCCTTGCTCAACGAAATGGACTCAACACCGCATATTAAACGCCTAAGAATGTACCTGACTAGTAAGTATCTTAAAACCTATGGATTGCTATGTCTCCGAAAGAGAATCAAGCATGTGTACAGGGGCATAAACGCAGCAGTGATAGGATTGGGGAGGTTCGGTGAGCAAATGAAGACCCTTTGAAGTCATATTGCATGGTACCCATTCCACGGGTTTCAACTACCCAGGTTTTAGGTATTCTTCCTTCAGCTAAAACATGCATGTGGAACCCAAGTATGATCAACCATGTGAACGGGAGACGTGTTCAAATATGTCTCAGTTTTCCTCCCCTGGTACTCGGGTGCAACATTCCAGACGCTTTACTAACACTCTCCCCACTTGGAGAGTCAGCGCCTTTAACCTCCTGTTTGGCCCAGTTTGCAATTTCTGCGGAAGATGAACAGGAATAGCGAGAACCAATGAGAGGCTAGCTGGAGGTGTGTGGACGGGCAAATTTAACTCTCATTTCCCACCAGGAAGAGGAAATAACCAAAGGCTCAGTGTGCCGTGCCGGAACCTGATTAGGGCCTGAAGCCATCCTGCGGTGTTGCGGCCAGCTCACAAGAAAGCGAGTTGAAGAAAGGAGCTCAGGGGCACTGTAATTCACAAACCTGCAGAGTTATAAATGACAGCTATCGTCCAAAAATAGACTGAAGTAAGGCTGCCAAGAGGACTTGAAAGCGGGGCAGAATTGCAGGAAACCGATTTCAGGAGGTAGACTGGAATTGCATTGAAAGCATAGGAAAAGAGGCAGAACGTCCACAATGATGCACTTGGCCAAAAAGGGCATATGCGTTTTTTCCTGAATATATTCAGGAAAAAACGCATACGCCCTTTTTGGCCAACCAAGCAAGCTTGCAAAGGAAATCTGCACTACAATGAAGTTTCACTTCCCCCCGGTCAAAAGGGCCATCTGAAAAAAGTGTAAAATCCAGAAAGGCAGGACAGGCCATGGAGAACTGGGAGCCTTGTTATGCTGATGGGCGGGATGTAAATTGCCAACAGACACTCGGGAGAAGTGTATGGTGTTTCCTGAAACATCTAAAAAACAAAGCAACAGAACCTAGGGCACTTCCACTTATGGTCCTATAGCTTAGGGAAATTAAAATCAAAAAGACACAGCCACCCCAAAGTTTGGAACGGCTCTGTTTACAAGAACCTCGTTTACAGTACAAGTTCAACATCGCAGAAAGTGAAAAATGGATAAAGAAGTTGTGGTATTCACTTACAAAGCAATATCACTCAGCAATGAAATCTGTGTCATCAGGCCCTTAGCAGCACAATGAGTGGATTCAGGTATGATGATTCTAACTGAAATAAGTCACACAGAAAAAGAAACATCATAAGATATCAGTAATACACGGAATGGAAACTTGGCTACACAGGAACTGAATTACAGAACAGAACAGGGTCTCAAATTTAGAAAACCAAATTATGCTTGCTTAAGGGGAAAGGTGAGTTGGGGTGCTGCATAAAACCAGATTGAAATGAGCACAGATAAAGTTCCTTAAGCCAAATATGGAATAGACAAGAGCTACTCCTTGCTCAACGAAATGGACTCAACACCGCATATTAAACGCCTAAGAATGTACCTGACTAGTAAGTATCTTAAAACCTATGGATTGCTATGTCTCCGAAAGAGAATCAAGCATGTGTACAGGGGCATAAACGCAGCAGTGATAGGATTGGAGAGGTTCGGTGAGCAAATGAAGACCCTTTGAAGTCATATTGCATGGTACCCATTCCACGGGTTTCAACTACCCAGGTTTAAGGTATTCTTCCTTCAGCTAAAACATGCATGTGGAACCTAGAGTATGATCAACCATGTGATCGGGAGACGTGTTCAAATATGTCTCAGTTTTCGTACCCTGGTACTCGGGTGCAACATTCCAGACGCTTTACTAACACTCTCCCGACTTGGAGAGTCAGTCCCTTTAACCTCCTGTTTGGCCCAGTTTGCAATTTCTGCGGAAGATGAACAGGAATAGCGAGAACCAATGAGAGACTAGCTGGAGGTGTCTGGACGGGCAAATTTAACTCTCATTTCCCACCAGGAAGAGGAATTAACCAAAGGCTCAGCGTGCCGTGCCGGAACCAGATTAGGGCCTGAAGCCATCCTGTGGTGTTTCGGCCAGCACACAAGAAAGCGAGTTGAAGAAAGGAGCTCAGGGGCACTGTAATTCACAAACCTGCAGAGTTATAAATGACAGCTATCGTCCAAAAATAGACTGAAGTAAGGCTGCCAAGAGGACTTGAAAGCGGGGCAGAATTGCAGGAAACCGGTTTCAGGACGTAGACTGGAATTGCATTGAAAGCATAGGAAAAGAGGCAGAACGTCCACAATGATGCACTTGGCCAAAAAGGGCGTATGCGTTTTTTCCTGAATATATTCAGGAAAAAATGCATACGCCCTTTTTGGCCAACCAAGCAAGCTTGCAAAGGAAATCTGCACTACAATGAAGTCTCACTTCCCCCCGGTCAAAAGGGCCATCTGAAAAAAGTGTAAAATCCAGAAAGGCAGGACAGGCCATGGAGAACTGGGAGCCTTGTTATGCTGATGGGCGGGATGTAAATTGCCAACAACCACTCGGGAGAAGTGTATGGTGTTTCCTGAAACATCTAAAAAACAAAGCAACAGAACCTAGGGCACTTCCACTTATGGTCCTATAGCTTAGGGAAATTAAAATAAAAAAGACACAGCCACCCCAAAGTTTGGGACGCCTCTGTTTACAAGAACCTCGTTTACAGTACAAGTTCAACATCGCAGAAAGTGAAAAATGGATAAAGAAGTTGTGGTATTTACTTACAAAGCAATATCACTCAGCAATGAAATCTGTGTCATCAGGCCCTTAGCAGCACAATGAGTGGATTCAGGTATGATGATTCTAACAGAAATAAGTCACACAGAAAAAGAAACATCATAAGATATCAGTAATACACGGAATGGAAACTTGGCTACACAGGAACTGAATTACAGAACAGAACAGGGTCTCAAATTTCGAAAACCAACTTATGCTTGCTTAAGGGGAAAGGTGAGTTGGGGTGCTGCATAAAACCAGAGATTGAAATGAGCACAGATAAAGTTCCTTAAGCCAAATATGGAATAGACAAGAGCTACTCCTTGCTCAACGAAATGGACTCAACACCCCATATTAAACGCCTAAGAATGTTCCTGACTAGTAAGTATCTTAAAACCTATGGATTGCTATGTCTCCGAAAGAGAATCAAGCATGTGTACAGGGGCATAAACGCAGCAGTGATAGGATTGGAGAGGTTCGTGAGCAAATGAAGACCCTTTGAAGTCATATTGCATGGTACCCATTCCACGGGTTTCAACTACCCAGGTTTTAGGTATTCTTCCTTCAGCTAAAACATGCATGTGGAACCTAGAGTATGATCAACCATGTGATCGGGAGACGTGTTCAAATATGTCTCAGTTTTCGTACGCTGGTACTCGGGTGCAACATTCCAGACGCTTTACTAACACTCTCCCCACTTGGAGAGTCAGTCCCTTTAACCTCCTGTTTGGCCCAGTTTGCAATTTCTGCGGAAGATGAACAGGAATAGCGAGAACAAATGAGAGACTAGGTGGAGGTGTCTGGATGGGCAAATTTAACTCTCATTTCCCACCAGGAAGAGGAATTAACCAAAGGCTCAGCGTGCCGTGCCAGAACCAGATTAGGGCCTGAAGACATCCTGCGGTGTTGCGGCCAGGTCACAAGAAAGCGAGTTGAAGAAAGGAGCTCAGGGGCACTGTAATTCACAAACCTGCAGAGTTATAAATGACAGCTATCGTCCAAAAATAGACTGAAGTAAGGCTGCCAAGAGGACTTGAAAGCGGGGCAGAATTGCAGGAAACCGATTTCAGGAGGTAGACTGGAATTGCATTGAAAGCATAGGAAAAGAGGCAGAACGTCCACAATGATGCACTTGGCCAAAAAGGGCGTATGCGTTTTTTCCTGAATATATTCAGGAAAAAACGCATACGCCCTTTGTGGCCAACCAAGCAAGCTTGCAAAGGAAATCTGCACTACAATGAAGTCTCACTTCCCCCCGGTCAAAAGGGCCATCTGAAAAAAGTGTAAAATCCAGAAAGGCAGGACAGGCCATGGAGAACTGGGAGCCTTGTTATGCTGAAGGGCGGGATGTAAATTGCCAACAACCACTCGGGAGAAGTGTATGGTGTTTCCTGAAACATCTAAAAAACAAAGCAACAGAGCCTAGGGCAGTTCCACTTATGGTCCTATAGCTTAGGGAATTTAAAATCAAAAAGACACAGCCACCCCAAAGTTTGGAATGGCTCTGTTTACAAGAACCTCGTTTACAGTACAAGTTCAACATCGCAGAAAGTGAAAAATGGATAAAAAAGTTGTGGTATTTACTTACAAAGCAATATCACTCAGCAATGAAATCTGTGTCATCAGGCCCTTTTTTAGCACAATGAGTGGATTCAGGTATGATGATTCTAACTGAAATAAGTCACACAGAAAAAGAAACATCATAAGATATCAGTAATACACGGAATGTAAACTTGGCTACACAGGAACTGAATTACAGAACAGAACAGGGTCTCAAATTTAGAAAACCAACTTATGCTTGCTTAAGGGTAAAGGTGAGTTGGGGTGCTGCATAAAACCAGAGATTGAAATGAGCACAGATAAAGTTCCTTAAGCCAAACATGGAATAGACAAGAGCTACTCCTTGCTCAAAGAAATGGACTCAACACCGCATATTAAATGCCTAAGAATGTACCTGACTAGTAAGTATCTTAAAACCTATGGATTGCTATGTCTCCGAAAGAGAATCAAGCATGTGTACAGGGGCATAAACGCAGCAGTGATAGGATTGGAGAGGTTCGGTGAGCAAATGAAGACCCTTTGAAGTCATATTGCATGGTACCCATTACACGGGTCTTAACTCTCCAGGTTTAAGGTATTCTTCCTTCAGCTAAAACATGCATGTGGAACCTAGAGTATGATCAACCATGTGATCGGGAGACGTGTTCAAATATGTCTCAGTTTTCATACCCTGGTACTCGGGTGCAACATTCCAGACGCTTTACTAACACTCTCCCCACTTGGAGAGTCAGTCCCTTTAACCTCCTGTTTGGACCAGTTTGCAATTTCTGTGGAAGATGAACAGGAATAGCGAGAACCAATGAGAGGCTAGCTGGAGGTGTCTGGACGGGCAAATTTAACTCTCATTTCCCACCAGGAAGAGGAATTAACCAAAGGCTCAGCGTGCCGTGCCAGAACCAGATTAGGGCCTGAAGACATCCTGCGGTGTTGCGGCCAGGTCACAAGAAAGCGAGTTGAAGAAAGGAGCTCAGGGGCACTGTAATTCACAAAACCTGCAGAGTTATAAATGACAGCTATCGTCCAAAAATAGACTGAAGTAAGGCTGCCAAGAGGACATGAAAGCGGGGCAGAATTGCAGGAAACCCATTTCAGGAGGTAGACTGGAATTGCATTGAAAGCATAGGAAAAGAGGCACAACGTCCACAATGATGCACTTGGCCAAAAAGGGCGTATGCGTTTTTTCCTGAATATATTCAGGAAAAAACGCATACGCCCTTTTTGGCCAACCAAGCAAACTTGCAAAGGAAATCTGCACTACAATGAAGTCTCACTTCCCCCCGGTCAAAAGGGCCATCTGAAAAAAGTGTAAAATCCAGAAAGGCAGGACAGGCCATGGAGAACTGGGAGCCTTGTTATGCTGATGGGCGGGATGTAAATTGCCAACAGACACTCGGGAGAAGTGTATGGTGTTTCCTGAAACATCTAAAAAACAAAGCAACAGAGCCTAGGGCACTTCCACTTATGGTCCTATAGCTTAGGGAAATTAAAATCAAAAAGACACAGCCACCCCAAAGTTTGGGACGCCTCTGTTTACAAGAACCTCGTTTACCGTACAAGTTCAATATCACAGAAAGTGAAAAATGGATAAAGAACTTGTGGTACTTACGTACAATGCAGTATCACTCAGCAATGAAATCTATGTCATCAGGCCCGTAGCAGCATCATGAGTGGATTCAGGTACGTTGATTTAACTGAAATAAGTCACACAGAAAAAGAAACATCATAAAATATCAGTAATACACGGAATGTAAACTTGGCTACACAGGAACTGAATTACAGAACAGAACAGGGTCTCAAATTTAGAAAACCAACTTATGCTTGCTGAAGGGTAAAGGTGAGTTGGGGTGCTGCATAAAACCAGAGATTGAAATGAGCACAGATAAAGTTCCTTAAGCCAAATATGGAATAGACAAGAGCTACTCCTTGCTCAACGAAATGGACTCAACACCGCATATTAAACGCCTAAGAATGTACCTGACTAGTAAGTATCTTAAAACCTATGGATTGCTATGTCTCCGAAAGAGAATCAAGCATGTGTACAGGGGCATAAACGCAGCAGTGATAGGATTGGAGAGGTTCGTGAGCAAATGAAGACCCTTTGAAGTCATATTGCATGGTACCCATTCCACGGGTTTCAACTACCCAGGTTTAAGGTATTCTTCCTTCAGCTAAAACATGCATGTGGAACCCAAGTATGATCAACCATGTGATCGGGAGACGTGTTCAAATATGTCTCAGTTTTCGTACCCTGGTACTCGGGTGCAACATTCCAGACGCTTTACTAACACTCTCCCCACTTGGAGAGTCAGTCCCTTTAACCTCCTGTTTGGACCAGTTTGCAATTTCTGTGGAAGATGAACAGGAATAGCGAGAACCAATGAGAGGCTAGCTGAAGGTGTCTGGACGGGCAAATTTAACTCTCATTTCCCACCAGGAAGAGGAATTAACCAAAGGCTCAGCGTGCCGTGCCAGAACCAGATTAGGGCCTGAAGACATCCTGCGGTGTTGCGGCCAGGTCACAAGAAAGCGAGTTGAAGAAAGGAGCTCAGGGGCACTGTAATTCACAAAACCTGCAGAGTTATAAATGACAGCTATCGTCCAAAAATAGACTGAAGTAAGGCTGCCAAGAGGACATGAAAGCGGGGCAGAATTGCAGGAAACCCATTTCAGGAGGTAGACTGGAATTGCATTGAAAGCATAGGAAAAGAGGCAGAACGTCCACAATGATGCACTTGGCCAAAAAGGGCGTATGCGTTTTTTCCTGAATATATTCAGGAAAAAACGCATACGCCCTTTTTGGCCAACCAAGCAAACTTGCAAAGGAAATCTGCACTACAATGAAGTCTCACTTCCCCCCGGTCAAAAGGGCCATCTGAAAAAAGTGTAAAATCCAGAAAGGCAGGACAGGCCATGGAGAACTGGGAGCCTTGTTATGCTGATGGGCGGGATGTAAATTGCCAACAGACACTCGGGAGAAGTGTATGGTGTTTCCTGAAACATCTAAAAAACAAAGCAACAGAGCCTAGGGCACTTCCACTTATGGTCCTATAGCTTAGGGAAATTAAAATCAAAAAGACACAGCCACCCCAAAGTTTGGGACGCCTCTGTTTACAAGAACCTCGTTTACCGTACAAGTTCAATATCACAGAAAGTGAAAAATGGATAAAGAACTTGTGGTACTTACGTACAATGCAGTATCACTCAGCAATGAAATCTATGTCATCAGGCCCGTAGCAGCATCATGAGTGGATTCAGGTACGTTGATTTAACTGAAATAAGTCACACAGAAAAAGAAACATCATAAAATATCAGTAATACACGGAATGTAAACTTGGGTACACAGGAACTGAATTACAGAACAGAACAGGGTCTCAAATTTAGAAAACCAACTTATGCTTGCTGAAGGGTAAAGGTGAGTTGGGGTGCTGCATAAAACCAGAGATTGAAATGAGCACAGATAAAGTTCCTTAAGCCAAATATGGAATAGACAAGAGCTACTCCTTGCTCAACGAAATGGACTCAACACCGCATATTAAACGCCTAAGAATGTACCTGACTAGTAAGTATCTTAAAACCTATGGATTGCTATGTCTCCGAAAGAGAATCAAGCATGTGTACAGGGGCATAAACGCAGCAGTGATAGGATTGGAGAGGTTCGTGAGCAAATGAAGACCCTTTGAAGTCATATTGCATGGTACCCATTCCACGGGTTTCAACTACCCAGGTTTAAGGTATTCTTCCTTCAGCTAAAACATGCATGTGGAACCCAAGTATGATCAACCATGTGATCGGGAGACGTGTTCAAATATGTCTCAGTTTTCGTACCCTGGTACTCGGGTGCAACATTCCAGACGCTTTACTAACACTCTCCCCACTTGGAGAGTCAGCGCCTTTAACCTCCTGTTTGGCCCAGTTTGCAGTTTCTGTGGAAGATGAACAGGAATAGCGAGAACCAATGAGAGACTAGCTGGAGGTGTCTGGATGGGCAAATTTAACTCTCATTTCCCACCAGGAAGAGGAATTAACCAAAGGCTCAGTGTGCCGTGCCAGAACCAGATTAGGGCCTGAAGCCATCCTGCGGTGTTGCGGCCAGGTCACAAGAAAGCGAGTTGAAGAAAGGAGCTCAGGGGCACTGTAATTCACAAACCTGCAGAGTTATAAATGACAGCTATCGTCCAAAAATAGACTGAAGTAAGGCTGCCAAGAGGACTTGAAAGCGGGGCAGAATTGCAGGAAACCGATTTCAGGAGGTAGACTGGAATTGCATTGAAAGCATAGGAAAAGAGGCAGAACGTCCACAATGATGCACTTGGCCAAAAAGGGCGTATGCGTTTTTTCCTGAATATATTCAGGAAAAAACGCATACGCCCTTTTTGGCCAACCAAGCAAGCTTGCAAAGGAAATCTGCACTACAATGAAGTCTCACTTTCCCCCGGTCAAAAGGGCCATCTGAAAAAAGTGTAAAATCCAGAAAGGCAGGACAGGCCATGGAGAACTGGGAGCCTTGTTATGGTGATGGGCGGGATGTAAATTACCAACAGACACTCAGGAGAAGTGTATGGTGTTTCCTGAAACATCTAAAAAACAAAGCAACAGAGCCTAGGGCACTGCCCCTTATGGTCCTATAGCTTAGGGAAATTAAAATCAAAAAGACACAGCCACCCCAAAGTTTGGGACGCCTCTGTTTACAAGAACCTCGTTTACAGTACAAGTTCAACATCGCAGAAAGTGAAAAATGGATAAAGAAGTTGTGGTATTTACTTACAAAGCAATATCACTCAGCAATGAAATCTATGTCATCAGGCCCTTAGCAGAACAATGAGTGGATTCACGTATGATGATTCTAACTGAAATAAGTCACACAGAAAAAGAAACATCATAAGATATCAGTAATACACGGAATGTAAACTTGGCTACACAGGAACTGAATTACAGAACAGAACAGGGTCTCAAATTTAGAAAACCAACTTATGCTTGCTTAAGGGTAAAGGTGAGGTGGGGTGCTGCATAAAACCAGAGATTGAAATGAGCACAGATAAAGTTCCTTAAGTCAAATATGGAATAGACAAGAGCTACTCCTTGCTCAACGAAATGGACTCAACACCGCATATTAAACGCCTAAGAATGTACCTGACTAGTAAGTATCGTAAAACCTATGGATTGCTATGTCTCCAAAAGAGAATCAAGCATGTGTACAGGGGCATAAACGCAGCAGTGATAGGATTGGAGAGGTTCGGTGAGCAAATGAAGACCCTTTGAAGTCATATTGCATGGTACCCATTACACGGGTCTCAACTCTCCAGGTTTAAGGTATTCTTCCTTCAGCTAAAACATGCATGTGGAACCCAAGTATGATCAACCATGTGAACGGGAGACGTGTTCAAATATGTCTCAGTTTTCCTCCCCTGGTACTCGGGTGCAACATTCCAGACGCTTTACTAACAGTCTCCCCACTTGGAGAGTCAGCGCCTTTAACCTCCTGTTTGGCCCAGTTTGCAATTTCTGCGGAAGATGAACAGGAATAGCGAGAACCAATGAGAGGCTAGCTGGAGGTGTCTGGACGGGCAAATTTAACTCTCATTTCCCACCAGGAAGAGGAAATAACCAAAGGCTCAGCATGCCTTACCGGAACCAGATTAGGGCCTGAAGCCATCCTGCAGTGTTGCGGCCAGCTCAAAAGAAAGCGAGTTGAAGAAAGGAGCTCAGGGGCACTGTAATTCACAAACCTGCAGAGTTATAAATGACAGCTATCGTCCAAAAATAGACTGAAGTAAGGCTGCCAAGAGGACTTGAAAGCGGGGCAGAATTGCAGGAAACCGATTTCAGGAGGTAGACTGGAATTGCATTGAAAGCATAGGAAAAGAGGCAGAACGTCCACAATGATGCACTTGGCCAAAAAGGGCGTATGCGTTTTTTCCTGAATATATTCAGGAAAAAACGCATACGCCCTTTTTGGCCAACCAAGCAAGCTTGCAAAGGAAATCTGCACTACAATGAAGTCTCACTTCCCCCCGGTCAAAAGGGCCATCTGAAAAAAGTGTAAAATCCAGAAAGGCAGGACAGGCCATGGAGAACTGGGAGCCTTGTTATGCTGATGGGCGGGATGTAAATTGCCAACAACCACTGGGGAGAAGTGTATGGTGTTTCCTGAAACATCTAAAAAACAAAGCAACAGAGCCTAGGGCACTTCCACTTATGGTCCTATAGCTTAGGGAAATTAAAATCAAAAAGACACAGCCACCCTAAAGTTTGGGACGCCTCTGTTTACAAGAACCTCGTTTACTGTACTAGTTCAATATCACAGAAAGTGAAAAATGGATAAAGAACTTGTGGTACTTACGTACAATGCAGTATCACTCAGCAATGAAATCTATGTCATCAGGCCCGTAGCAGCATAATGAGTGGATTCAGGTACGATGATTCAAACTGAAATAAGTCACACAGAAAAAGAAACATCATAAGATATCACTAATACACGGAATTAAACTTGGCTACACAGGAACTGCATTCCAAAACAGAACAGGGTCTCAAATTTAGAAAACCAACTTATTCTTGCTTAAGGGTAAAGGTGAGTAGGGGTGCTGCATAAAACCAGAGATTGAAATGAGCACAGATAAAGTTCCTTAAGCCAAATATGGAATAGACAAGAGCTACTCGTTGCTCAACGAAATGGACTCAACACCGCATATTAAACGCCTAAGAATGTACCTGACTAGTAAGTATCTTAAAACCTATGGATTGCTATGTCTCCGAAAGAGAATCAAGCATGTGTACAGGGGCATAAACGCAGCAGTGATAGGATTGGAGAGGTTCGGTGAGCAAATGAAGACCCTTTGAAGTCATATTGCATGGTACCCATTCCACGGGTTTCAACTACCCAGGTTTTAGGTATTCTTCCTTCAGCTAAAACATGCATGTGGAACCCAGAGTATGATCAACCATGTGAACGGGAGACGTGTTCAAATATGTCTCAGTTTTCCTCCCCGGGTACTCGGGTGCAACATTCCAGACGCTTTACTAACACTCTCCCCACTTGGAGAGTCAGCGCCTTTAAACTCCTGTTTGGCACAGTTTGCAATTTCTGCGGAAGATGAACAGGAATAGCGAGAACCAATGAGAGGCTAGCTGGAGGTGTCTGGACGGGCAAATTTAACTCTCATTTCCCAACAGGAAGAGGAAATAACCAAAGGCTCAGCGTGCCGTACCGGAACCAGATTCGGGCCTGAAGCCATCCTGCGGTGTTGCGGCCAGCTCAAAAGAAGGCGAGTTGAAGAAAGGAGCTCAGGGGCACTGTAATTCACAAACCTGCAGAGTTATAAATGACAGCTATCGTCCAAAAATATACTGAAGTAAGGCTGCCAAGAGGACTTGAAAGCGGGGCAGAATTGCAGGAAACCGATTTCAGGAGGTAGACTGGAATTGCATTGAAAGCATAGGAAAAGAGGCAGAACGTCCACAATGATGCACTTGGCCAAAAAGGGCGTATGCGTTTTTTCCTGAATATATTCAGGAAAAAACGCATACGCCCTTTTTGGCCAACCAAGCAAGCTTGCAAAGGAAATCTGCACTACAATGAAGTCTCACTTCCCCCCGGTCAAAAGGGCCATCTGAAAAAAGTGTAAAATCCAGAAAGGCAGGACAGGCCATGGAGAACTGGGAGCCTTGTTATGCTGATGGGCGGGATGTAAATTGCCAACAACCACTCGGGAGAAGTGTATGGTGTTTCCTGAAACATGTAAAAAACAAAGCAACAGAACCTAGGGAACTTCCACTTATGGTCCTATAGCTTAGGGAAATTAAAATCAAAAAGACACAGCCACCCCAAAGTTTGGAATGGCTCTGTTTACAAGAACCTCGTTTACACTACAAGTTCAACATCGCAGAAAGTGAAAAATGGATAAAGAAGTTGTGGTATTTACTTACAAAGCAATATCACTCAGCAATGAAATCTGTGTCATCAGGCCCTTAGCAGCACAATGAGTGGATTCAGGTATGATGATTCTAACTGAAATAAGTCACACAGAAAAAGAAACATCATAAGATATCAGTAATACACGGAATGGAAACTTGGCTACACAGGAACTGAATTACAGAACAGAACAGGGTCTCAAATTTAGAAAACCAACTTATGCTTGCTTAAGGGTAAAGGTGAGTTGGGGTGCTGCATAAAACCAGAGATTGAAATGAGCACAGATAAAGTTCCTTAAGTCAAATATGGAATAGACAAGAGCTACTCCTTGCTCAACGAAATGGACTCAACACCCCATATTAAACGCCTAAGAATGTACCTGACTAGTAAGTATCTTAAAACCTATGGATTGCTATGTCTCCGAAAGAGAATCAAGCATGTGTACAGGGGCATAAACGCAGCAGTGCTAGGATTGGAGAGGTTCGGTGAGCAAATGAAGACCCTTTGAAGTCATATTGCATGGTACCCATTCCACAGGTTTCAACTACCCAGGTTTAAGGTATTCTTCCTTCAGCTAAAACATGCATGTGGAACCTAGAGTATGATCAACCATGTGATCGGGAGACGTGTTCAAATATGTCTCAGTTTTCCTCCCCTGGTACTCGGGTGCAACATTCCAGATGCTTTACTAACACTCTCCCCACTTGAAGAGTCAGTCCCTTTAACCTCCTGTTTGGCCCAGTTTGCAATTTCTGCGGAAGATGAACAGGAATAGCGAGAACCAATGAGAGGCTAGCTGGAGGTGTCTGGACGGGCAAATTTAACTCTCATTTCCCACCAGGAAGAGGAATTAACCAAAGGCTCAGCGTGCCGTGCCGGAACCAGATTAGGGCCTGAAGCCATCCTGCAGTGTTGCGGCCAGCTCAAAAGAAAGCGAGTTGAAGAAAGGAGCTCAGGGGCACTGTAATTCACAAACCTGCAGAGTTATAAATGACAGCTATCGTCCAAAAATAGACTGAAGTAAGGCTCCCAAGAGGACTTGAAAGCGGGGCAGAATTGCAGGAAACCGATTTCAGGAGGTAGACTGGAATTGCATTGAAAGCATAGGAAAAGAGGCAGAACGTCCACAATGATGCACTTGGCCAAAAAGGGCGTATGCGTTTTTTCCTGAATATATTCAGGAAAAAACGCATACGCCCTTTTTGGCCAACCAAGCAAGCTTGCAAAGGAAATCTGCACTACAATGAAGTCTCACTTCCCCCCGGTCAAAAGGGCCATCTGAAAAAAGTGTAAAATCCAGAAAGGCAGGACAGGCCATGGAGAACTGGGAGCCTTGTTATGCTGATGGGCGGGATGTAAATTGCCAACAACCACTCGGGAGAAGTGTATGGTGTTTCCTGAAACATGTAAAAAACAAAGCAACAGAACCTAGGGAACTTCCACTTATGGTCCTATAGCTTAGGGAAATTAAAATCAAAAAGACACAGCCACCCCAAAGTTTGGAATGGCTCTGTTTACAAGAACCTCGTTTACACTACAAGTTCAACATCGCAGAAAGTGAAAAATGGATAAAGAAGTTGTGGTATTTACTTACAAAGCAATATCACTCAGCAATGAAATCTGTGTCATCAGGCCCTTAGCAGCACAATGAGTGGATTCAGGTATGATGATTATAACTGAAATAAGTCACACAGAAAAAGAAACATCATAAGATATCAGTAATACACGGAATGTAAACTTGGCTACACAGGAACTGAATTACAGAACAGAACAGGGTCTCAAATTTAGAAAACCATCTTATTCTTGCTTAAGGGTAAAGGTGAGTTGGGGTGCTGCATAAAACCAGAGATTGAAATGAGCACAGATAAAGTTCCTTAAGCCAAATATGGAATAGACAAGAGCTACTCCTTGCTCAACGAAATGGACTCAACACCCCATATTAAACGCCTAAGAATGTACCTGACTAGTAAGTATCTTAAAACCTATGGATTGCTATGTCTCCGAAAGAGAATCAAGCATGTGTACAGGGGCATAAACGCAGCAGTGATAGGATTGGAGAGGTTCGGTGAGCAAATGAAGACCCTTTGAAGTCATATTGTATGGTACCCATTCCACAGGTTTCAACTACCCAGGTTTAAGGTATTCTTCCTTCAGCTATAACATGCATGTGGAACCTAGAGTATGATCAACCATGTGATCGGGAGACGTGTTCAAATATGTCTCAGTTTTCCTCCCCTGGTACTCGGGTGCAACATTCCAGGCGCTTTACTAACACTCTCCCCACTTGGAGAGTCAGTCCCTTTAACCTCCTGTTTGCCCCAGTTTGCAATTTCTGCGGAAGATGAACAGGAATAGCGAGAACCAATGAGAGGCTAGCTGGAGGTGTCTGGACGGGCAAATTTAACTCTCATTTCCCACCAGGAAGAGGAATTAACCAAAGGCTCAGCGTGCCGTGCCGGAACCAGATTAGGGTCTGAAGACAACCTGCGGTGTTGCGGCCAGGTCACAAGAAAGCGAGTTGAAGAAAGGAGCTCAGGGGCACTGTAATTCACAAACCTGCAGAATTATAAATGACAGCTATCGTCCAAAAATAGACTGAAGTAAGGCTGCCAAGAGGACTTGAAAGCGGGGCAGAATTGCAGGAAACCGATTTCAGGAGGTAGACTGGAATTGCATTGAAAGCATAGGAAAAGAGGCAGAACGTCCACAATGATGCACTTGGCCAAAAAGGGCGTATGCGTTTTTTCCTGAATATAATCAGGAAAAAACAAATACGCCCTTTTTGGCCAACCCAGCAAGCCTGCAAAGGAAATCTGCACTACAATGAAGTCTCACTTCCCCCCGGTCAAAAGGGCCATCTGAAAAAAGTGTAAAATCCAGAAAGGCAACAGGCCATTGAGAACTGGGAGCCTTGTTATGCTGATGGGCGGGATGTAAATTGCCAACAGACACTAGGGAGAAGTGTATGGTGTTTCCTGAAACATCTAAAAAACAAAGCAACAGAGCCTAGGGCACTTCCACTTATGGTCCTATAGCTTAGGGAAATTAAAATCAAAAAGACACAGCCACCCCAAAGTTTCGAACGGCTCTGTTTACAAGAACCTCGTTTATAGTACAAGTTCAACATCGCAGAAAGTGAAAAATGGATAAAGAAGTTGTGGTATTTACTTACAAAGCAATATCACTCAGCAATGAAATCTATGTCATCAGGCCCTTAGCAGAACAATGAGTGGATTCAGGTATGATGATTCTAACTGAAATAAGTCACACAGAAAAAGAAACATCATAAGATATCAGTAATACACGGAATGTAAACTTGGCTACACAGGAACTGAATTACAGAACAGAACAGGGTCTCAAATTTAGAAAACCAACTTATGCTTGCTTAAGGGTAAAGGTGAGGTGGAGTGCTGCATAAAACCAGAGATTGAAATGAGCACAGATAAAGTTCCTTAAGTCAAATATGGAATAGACAAGAGCTACTCCTTGCTCAACGAAATGGACTCAACACCGCATATTAAACGCCTAAGAATGTACCTGACTAGTAAGTATCGTAAAACCTATGGATTGCTATGTCTCCAAAAGAGAATCAAGCATGTGTACAGGGGCATAAACGCAGCAGTGATAGGATTGGAGAGGTTCGGTGAGCAAATGAAGACCCTTTGAAGTCATATTGCATGGTACCCATTCCACGGGTTTCAACTACCCAGGTTTTAGGTATTCTTCCTTCAGCTAAAACATGCATGTGGAACCCAGAGTATGATCAACCATGTGATCGGGAGACGTGTTCAAATATGTCTCAGTTTTCCTCCCCTGGTACTCGGGTGCAACATTCCAGACGCTTTACTAACACTCTCCCCACTTGGAGAGTCAGCGCCTTTAACCTCCTGTTTGGCACAGTTTGCAATTTCTGCGGAAGATGAACAGGAATAGCGAGAACCAATGAGAGGCTAGCTGGAGGTGTCTGGACGGGCAAATTTAACTCTCATTTCCCAACAGGAAGAGGAAATAACCAAAGGCTCAGCGTGCCGTACCGGAACCAGATTAGGGCCTGAAGTCATCCTGCGGTGTTGCGGCCAGCGCAAAAGAAAGCGAGTTGAAGAAAGGAGCTCAGGGGCACTGTAATTCACAAACCTGCAGAGTTATAAATGACAGCTATCGTCCAAAAATAGACTGAAGTAAGGCTCCCAAGAGGACTTGAAAGCGGGGCAGAATTGCAGGAAACCGATTTCAGGAGGTAGACTGGAATTGCATTGAAAGCATAGGAAAAGAGGCAGAACGTCCACAATGATGCACTTGGCCAAAAAGGGCATATGCGTTTTTTCCTGAATATATTCAGGAAAAAACGCATACGCCCTTTTTGGCCAACCAAGCAAGCTTGCAAAGGAAATCTGCACTACAATGAAGTCTCACTTCCCCCCGGTCAAAAGGGCCATCTGAAAAAAGTGTAAAATCCAGAAAGGCAGGACAGGCCATGGAGAACTGGGAGCCTTGTTATGCTGATGGGCGGGATGTAAATTGCCAACAACCACTCGGGAGAAGTGTATGGTGTTTCCTGAAACATGTAAAAAACAAAGCAACAGAACCTAGGGAACTTCCACTTATGGTCCTATAGCTTAGGGAAATTAAAATCAAAAAGACACAGCCACCCCAAAGTTTGGAATGGCTCTGTTTACAAGAACCTCGTTTACACTACAAGTTCAACATCGCAGAAAGTGAAAAATGGATAAAGAAGTTGTGGTATTTACTTACAAAGCAATATCACTCAGCAATGAAATCTGTGTCATCAGGCCCTTAGCAGCACAATGAGTGGATTCAGGTATGATGATTATAACTGAAATAAGTCACACAGAAAAAGAAACATCATAAGATATCAGTAATACACGGAATGTAAACTTGGCTACACAGGAACTGAATTACAGAACAGAACAGGGTCTCAAATTTAGAAAACCATCTTATTCTTGCTTAAGGGTAAAGGTGAGTTGGGGTGCTGCATAAAACCAGAGATTGAAATGAGCACAGATAAAGTTCCTTAAGCCAAATATGGAATAGACAAGAGCTACTCCTTGCTCAACGAAATGGACTCAACACCCCATATTAAACGCCTAAGAATGTACCTGACTAGTAAGTATCTTAAAACCTATGGATTGCTATGTCTCCGAAAGAGAATCAAGCATGTGTACAGGGGCATAAACGCAGCAGTGATAGGATTGGAGAGGTTCGGTGAGCAAATGAAGACCCTTTGAAGTCATATTGTATGGTACCCATTCCACAGGTTTCAACTACCCAGGTTTAAGGTATTCTTCCTTCAGCTATAACATGCATGTGGAACCTAGAGTATGATCAACCATGTGATCGGGAGACGTGTTCAAATATGTCTCAGTTTTCCTCCCCTGGTACTCGGGTGCAACATTCCAGGCGCTTTACTAACACTCTCCCCACTTGGAGAGTCAGTCCCTTTAACCTCCTGTTTGGCCCAGTTTGCAATTTCTGCGGAAGATGAACAGGAATAGCGAGAACCAATGAGAGGCTAGCTGGAGGTGTCTGGACGGGCAAATTTAACTCTCATTTCCCACCAGGAAGAGGAATTAACCAAAGGCTCAGCGTGCCGTGCCGGAACCAGATTAGGGTCTGAAGACAACCTGCGGTGTTGCGGCCAGGTCACAAGAAAGCGAGTTGAAGAAAGGAGCTCAGGGGCACTGTAATTCACAAACCTGCAGAGTTATAAATGACAGCTATCGTCCAAAAATAGACTGAAGTAAGGCTGCCAAGAGGACTTGAAAGCGGGGCAGAATTGCAGGAAACCGATTTCAGGAGGTAGACTGGAATTGCATTGAAAGCATAGGAAAAGAGGCAGAACGTCCACAATGATGCACTTGGCCAAAAAGGGCGTATGCGTTTTTTCCTGAATATAATCAGGAAAAAACAAATACGCCCTTTTTGGCCAACCCAGCAAGCTTGCAAAGGAAATCTGCACTACAATGAAGTCTCACTTCCCCCCGGTCAAAAGGGCCATCTGAAAAAAGTGTAAAATCCAGAAAGGCAACAGGCCATTGAGAACTGGGAGCCTTGTTATGCTGATGGGCGGGATGTAAATTGCCAACAGACACTAGGGAGAAGTGTATGGTGTTTCCTGAAACATCTAAAAAACAAAGCAACAGAGCCTAGGGCACTTCCACTTATGGTCCTATAGCTTAGGGAAATTAAAATCAAAAAGACACAGCCACCCCAAAGTTTCGAACGGCTCTGTTTACAAGAACCTCGTTTACAGTACAAGTTCAACATCGCAGAAAGTGAAAAATGGATAAAGAAGTTGTGGTATTTACTTACAAAGCAATATCACTCAGCAATGAAATCTATGTCATCAGGCCCTTAGCAGAACAATGAGTGGATTCAGGTATGATGATTCTAACTGAAATAAGTCACACAGAAAAAGAAACATCATAAGATATCAGTAATACACGGAATGTAAACTTGGCTACACAGGAACTGAATTACAGAACAGAACAGGGTCTCAAATTTAGAAAACCAACTTATGCTTGCTTAAGGGTAAAGGTGAGGTGGAGTGCTGCATAAAACCAGAGATTGAAATGAGCACAGATAAAGTTCCTTAAGTCAAATATGGAATAGACAAGAGCTACTCCTTGCTCAACGAAATGGACTCAACACCGCATATTAAACGCCTAAGAATGTACCTGACTAGTAAGTATCGTAAAACCTATGGATTGCTATGTCTCCAAAAGAGAATCAAGCATGTGTACAGGGGCATAAACGCAGCAGTGATAGGATTGGAGAGGTTCGGTGAGCAAATGAAGACCCTTTGAAGTCATATTGCATGGTACCCATTCCACGGGTTTCAACTACCCAGGTTTTAGGTATTCTTCCTTCAGCTAAAACATGCATGTGGAACCAAGAGTATGATCAACCATGTGATCGGGAGACGTGTTCAAATATGTCTCAGTTTTCCTCCCCTGGTACTCAGGTGCAACATTCCAGACGCTTTACTAACACTCTCCCCACTTGGAGAGTCAGCGCCTTTAACCTCCTGTTTGGCACAGTTTGCAATTTCTGCGGAAGATGAACAGGAATAGCGAGAACCAATGAGAGGCTAGCTGGAGGTGTCTGGACGGGCAAATTTAACTCTCATTTCCCAACAGGAAGAGGAAATAACCAAAGGCTCAGCGTGCCGTACCGGAACCAGATTAGGGCCTGAAGTCATCCTGCGGTGTTGCGGCCAGCGCAAAAGAAAGCGAGTTGAAGAAAGGAGCTCAGGGGCACTGTAATTCACAAACCTGCAGAGTTATAAATGACAGCTATCGTCCAAAAATAGACTGAAGTAAGGCTGCCAAGAGGACTTGAAAGCGGGGCAGAATTGCAGGAAACCGATTTCAGGAGGTAGACTGGAATTGCATTGAAAGCATAGGAAAAGAGGCAGAACGTCCACAATGATGCACTTGGCCAAAAAGGGCGTATGCGTTTTTTCCTGAATATATTCAGGAAAAAACGCATACGCCCTTTTTGGCCAACCAAGCAAGCTTGCAAAGGAAATCTGCACTACAATGAAGTCTCACTCCCCCCCGGTCAAAAGGGCCATCTGAAAAAAGTGTAAAATCCAGAAAGGCAGGACAGGCCATGGAGAACTGGGAGCCTTGTTATGCTGATGGGCGGGATGTAAATTGCCAACAACCACTCGGGAGAAGTGTATGGTGTTTCCTGAAACATCTAAAAAACAAAGCAACAGAACCTAGGGCACTTCCACTTATGGTCCTATAGCTTAGGGAAATTAAAATCAAAAAGACACAGCCACCCCAAAGTTTGGAACGGCTCTGTTTACAAGAACCTCGTTTACAGTACAAGTTCAACATCGCAGAAAGTGAAAAATGGATAAAGAAGTTGTGGTATTTACTTACAAAGCAATATCACTCAGCAATGAAATCTGTGTCATCAGGCCCTTAGCAGCACAATGAGTGGATTCAGGTATGATGATTCTAACTGAAATAAGTCACACAGAAAAAGAAACATCATAAGATATCAGTAATACACGGAATGTAAACTTGGCTACACAGGAACTGAATTACAGAACAGAACAGGGTCTCAAATTTAGAAAACCAACTTATTCTTGCTTAAGGGTAAAGGTGAGTTGGGGTGCTGCATAAAACCAGAGATGGAAATGAGCACAGATAAAGTTCCTTAAGCCAAATATGGAATAGACAAGAGCTACTCCTTGCTCAACGAAATGGACTCAACACCGCATATTAAACGCCTAAGAATGTACCTGACTAGTAAGTATCTTAAAACCTACGGATTGCTATGTCTCCGAAAGAGAATCAAGCATGTGTACAGGGGCATAAACGCAGCAGTGATAGGATTGGAGAGGTTCGGTGAGCAAATGAAGACCCTTTGAAGTCATATTGCATGGTACCCATTCCACAGGTTTCAACTACCCAGGTTTAAGGTATTCTTCCTTCAGCTAAAACATGCATGTGGAACCTAGAGTATGATCAACCATGTGATCGGGAGACGTGTTCAAATATGTCTCAGTTTTCCTCCCCTGGTACTCGGGTGCAACATTCCAGACGCTTTACTAACACTCTCCCCACTTGGAGAGTCAGTCCCTTTAACCTCCTGTTTGGCCCAGTTTGCAATTTCTGCGGAAGATGAACAGGAATAGCGAGAACCAATGAGAGGCTAGCTGGAGGTGTCTGGACGGGCAAATTTAACTCTCATTTCCCACCAGGAAGAGGAATTAACCAAAGGCTCAGCATGCCGGGCCGGAACCAGATTAGGGCCTGAAGCCATCCTGCGGTGTTGCGGCCAGGTCACAAGAAAGCGAGTTGAAGAAAGGAGCTCAGGGGCACTGTAATTCACAAACCTGCAGAGTTATAAATGACAGCTATCGTCCAAAAATAGACTGAAGTAAGGCTGCCAAGAGGACTTGAAAGCGGGGCAGAATTGCAGGAAACCGATTTCAGGAGGTAGACTGGAATTGCATTGAAAGCATAGGAAAAGAGGCAGAACGTACACAATGATGCACTTGGCCAAAAAGGGCGTATGCGTATTTTCCTGAATATATTCAGGAAAAAACGCATACGCCCTTTTTGGCCAACCAAGCAAGCTTGCAAAGGAAATCTGCACTACAATGAAGTCTCACTTCCCCCCCCAGTCAAAAGGGCCATCTGAAAAAAGTGTAAAATCCAGAAAGGCAGGACAGGCCATGGAGAACTGGGAGCCTTGTTATGGTGATGGGTGGGATGTAAATTGCCAACAGACACTCGGGAGAAGTGTATGGTGTTTCCTGAAACATCTAAAAAACAAAGCAACAGAGCCTAGGGCACTTCCACTTATGGTCCTATAGCTTAGGGAAATTAAAATCAAAAAGACACAGCCACCCCAAAGTTTGGGACGCCTCTGTTTACAAGAACCTCGTTTACAGTACAAGTTCAACATTGCAGAAAGTGAAAAATGGATAAAGAAGTTCTGGTATTTACTTACAAAGCAATATCACTCAGCAATGAAATCTGTGTCATAAGGCCCTTAGCAGCACAATGAGTGGATTCAGGTATGATGATTCTAACTGAAATAAGTCACACAGAAATAGAAACATCATAAGATATCAGTAATACACGGAATGTAAACTTGGCTACACAGGAACTGAATTACAGAACAGAACAGGGTCTCAAATTTCGAAAACCAACTTATGCTTGCTTAAGGGGAAAGGTGAGTTGGGTTGCTGCATAAAACCAGAGATTGAAATGAGCACAGATAAAGTTCCTTAAGCCAAATATGGAATAGACAAGAGCTACTCCTTGCTCAACGAAATGGACTCAACACCGCATATTAAACGCCTAAGAATGTACCTGACTAGTAAGTATCTTAAAACCTATGGATTGCTATGTCTCCGAAAGAGAATCAAGCATGTGTACAGGGGCATAAACGCAGCAGTGATAGGATTGGGGAGGTTCGGTGAGCAAATGAAGACCCTTTGAAGTCATATTGCATGGTACCCATTCCACGGGTTTCAACTACCCAGGTTTTAGGTATTCTTCCTTCAGCTAAAACATGCATGTGGAACCCAAGTATGATCAACCATGTGAACGGGAGACGTGTTCAAATATGTCTCAGTTTTCCTCCCCTGGTACTCGGGTGCAACATTCCAGACGCTTTACTAACACTCTCCCCACTTGGAGAGTCAGCGCCTTTAACCTCCTGTTTGGCCCAGTTTGCAATTTCTGCGGAAGATGAACAGGAATAGCGAGAACCAATGAGAGGCTAGCTGGAGGTGTCTGGACGGGCAAATTTAACTCTCATTTCCCACCAGGAAGAGGAAATAACCAAAGGCTCAGTGTGCCGTGCCGGAACCAGATTAGGGCCTGAAGCCATCCTGCGGTGTTGCGGCCAGCTCACAAGAAAGCGAGTTGAAGAAAGGAGCTCAGGGGCACTGTAATTCACAAACCTGCAGAGTTATAAATGACAGCTATCGTCCAAAAATAGACTGAAGTAAGGCTGCCAAGAGGACTTGAAAGCGGGGCAGAATTGCAGGAAACCGATTTCAGGAGGTAGACTGGAATTGCATTGAAAGCATAGGAAAAGAGGCAGAACGTCCACAATGATGCACTTGGCCAAAAAGGGCGTATGCGTTTTTTCCTGAATATATTCAGGAAAAAACGCATACGCCCTTTTTGGCCAACCAAGCAAGCTTGCAAAGGAAATCTGCACTACAATGAAGTCTCACTTCGCCCCGGTCAAAATGGCCATCTGAAAAAAGTGTAAAATCCAGAAAGGCAGGACAGGCCATGGAGAACTGGGAGCCTTGTTATGCTGATGGGCGGGATGTAAATTGCCAACAGACACTCGGGAGAAGTGTATGGTGTTTCCTGAAACATCTAAAAAACAAAGCAACAAACCTAGGGCACTTCCACTTATGGTCCTATGGCTTAGGGAAATTAAAATCAAAAAGACACAGCCACCCCAAAGTTTGGGACGCCTCTGTTTACAAGAACCTCGTTTACCGTACAAGTTCAATATCACAGAAAGTGAAAAATGGATAAAGAACTTGTGGTACTTACGTACAATGCAGTATCACTCAGCAATGAAATCTATGTCATCAGGCCCGTAGCAGCATCATGAGTGGATTCAGGTACGTTGATTTAACTGAAATAAGTCACACAGAAAAAGAAACATCATAAAATATCAGTAATACACGGAATGTAAACTTGGCTACACAGGAACTGAATTACAGAACAGAACAGGGTCTCAAATTTAGAAAACCAACTTATGCTTGCTGAAGGGTAAAGGTGAGTTGGGGTGCTGCATAAAACCAGAGATTGAAATGAGCACAGATAAAGTTCCTTAAGCCAAATATGGAATAGACAAGAGCTACTCCTTGCTCAACGAAATGGACTCAACACCGCATATTAAACGCCTAAGAATGTACCTGACTAGTAAGTATCTTAAAACCTATGGATTGCTATGTCTCCGAAAGAGAATCAAGCATGTGTACAGGGGCATAAACGCAGCAGTGATAGGATTGGAGAGGTTCGTGAGCAAATGAAGACCCTTTGAAGTCATATTGCATGGTACCCATTCCACGGGTTTCAACTACCCAGGTTTAAGGTATTCTTCCTTCAGCTAAAACATGCATGTGGAACCCAAGTATGATCAACCATGTGATCGGGAGACGTGTTCAAATATGTCTCAGTTTTCGTACCCTGGTACTCGGGTGCAACATTCCAGACGCTTTACTAACACTCTCCCCACTTGGAGAGTCAGTCCCTTTAACCTCCTGTTTGGACCAGTTTGCAATTTCTGTGGAAGATGAACAGGAATAGCGAGAACCAATGAGAGGCTAGCTGAAGGTGTCTGGACGGGCAAATTTAACTCTCATTTCCCACCAGGAAGAGGAATTAACCAAAGGCTCAGCGTGCCGTGCCAGAACCAGATTAGGGCCTGAAGACATCCTGCGGTGTTGCGGCCAGGTCACAAGAAAGCGAGTTGAAGAAAGGAGCTCAGGGGCACTGTAATTCACAAAACCTGCAGAGTTATAAATGACAGCTATCGTCCAAAAATAGACTGAAGTAAGGCTGCCAAGAGGACATGAAAGCGGGGCAGAATTGCAGGAAACCCATTTCAGGAGGTAGACTGGAATTGCATTGAAAGCATAGGAAAAGAGGCAGAACGTCCACAATGATGCACTTGGCCAAAAAGGGCGTATGCGTTTTTTCCTGAATATATTCAGGAAAAAACGCATACGCCCTTTTTGGCCAACCAAGCAAACTTGCAAAGGAAATCTGCACTACAATGAAGTCTCACTTCCCCCCGGTCAAAAGGGCCATCTGAAAAAAGTGTAAAATCCAGAAAGGCAGGACAGGCCATGGAGAACTGGGAGCCTTGTTATGCTGATGGGCGGGATGTAAATTGCCAACAGACACTTGGGAGAAGTGTATGGTGTTTCCTGAAACATCTAAAAAACAAAGCAACAGAGCCTAGGGCACTTCCACTTATGGTCCTATAGCTTAGGGAAATTAAAATCAAAAAGACACAGCCACCCCAAAGTTTGGGACGCCTCTGTTTACAAGAACCTCGTTTACCGTACAAGTTCAATATCACAGAAAGTGAAAAATGGATAAAGAACTTGTGGTACTTACGTACAATGCAGTATCACTCAGCAATGAAATCTATGTCATCAGGCCCGTAGCAGCATCATGAGTGGATTCAGGTACGTTGATTTAACTGAAATAAGTCACACAGAAAAAGAAACATCATAAAATATCAGTAATACACGGAATGTAAACTTGGCTACACAGGAACTGAATTACAGAACAGAACAGGGTCTCAAATTTAGAAAACCAACTTATGCTTGCTGAAGGGTAAAGGTGAGTTGGGGTGCTGCATAAAACCAGAGATTGAAATGAGCACAGATAAAGTTCCTTAAGCCAAATATGGAATAGACAAGAGCTACTCCTTGCTCAACGAAATGGACTCAACACCGCATATTAAACGCCTAAGAATGTACCTGACTAGTAAGTATCTTAAAACCTATGGATTGCTATGTCTCCGAAAGAGAATCAAGCATGTGTACAGGGGCATAAACGCAGCAGTGATAGGATTGGAGAGGTTCGTGAGCAAATGAAGACCCTTTGAAGTCATATTGCATGGTACCCATTCCACGGGTTTCAACTACCCAGGTTTAAGGTATTCTTCCTTCAGCTAAAACATGCATGTGGAACCCAAGTATGATCAACCATGTGATCGGGAGACGTGTTCAAATATGTCTCAGTTTTCGTACCCTGGTACTCGGGTGCAACATTCCAGACGCTTTACTAACACTCTCCCCACTTGGAGAGTCAGCGCCTTTAACCTCCTGTTTGGCCCAGTTTGCAGTTTCTGTGGAAGATGAACAGGAATAGCGAGAACCAATGAGAGACTAGCTGGAGGTGTCTGGACGGGCAAATTTAACTCTCATTTCCCACCAGGAAGAGGAATTAACCAAAGGCTCAGTGTGCCGTGCCAGAACCAGATTAGGGCCTGAAGCCATCCTGCGGTGTTGCGGCCAGGTCACAAGAAAGCGAGTTGAAGAAAGGAGCTCAGGGGCACTGTAATTCACAAACCTGCAGAGTTATAAATGACAGCTATCGTCCAAAAATAGACTGAAGTAAGGCTGCCAAGAGGACTTGAAAGCGGGGCAGAATTGCAGGAAACCGATTTCAGGAGGTAGACTGGAATTGCATTGAAAGCATAGGAAAAGAGGCAGAACGTCCACAATGATGCACTTGGCCAAAAAGGGCGTATGCGTTTTTTCCTGAATATATTCAGGAAAAAACGCATACGCCCTTTTTGGCCAACCAAGCAAGCTTGCAAAGGAAATCTGCACTACAATGAAGTCTCACTTCCCCCCGGTCAAAAGGGCCATCTGAAAAAAGTGTAAAATCCAGAAAGGCAGGACAGGCCATGGAGAACTGGGAGCCTTGTTATGCTGATGGGCGGGATGTAAATTGCCAACAGACACTCGGGAGAAGTGTATGGTGTTTCCTGAAACATCTAAAAAACAAAGCAACAGAGCCTAGGGCACTGCCACTTATGGTCCTATAGCTTAGGGAAATTAAAATCAAAAAGACACAGCCACCCCAAAGTTTGGAACGGCTCTGTTTACAAGAACCTCGTTTACAGTACAAGTTCAACATCGCAGAAAGTGAAAAATGGGTAAAGAAGTTGTGGTATTTACTTACAAAGCAATATCACTCAGCAATGAAATCTGTGTCATCAGGCCCTTAGCAGCACAATGAGTGGATTCAGGTATGATGATTCTAACTGAAATAAGTCACACAGAAAAAGAAACATCATAAGATATCAGTAATACACGGAATGGAAACTTGGCTACACAGGAACTGAATTACAGAACAGAACAGGGTCTCAAATTTAGAAAACCAACTTATGCTTGCTTAAGGGTAAAGGTGAGTTGGGGTGCTGCATAAAACCAGAGATTGAAATGAGCACAGATAAAGTTCCTTAAGCCAAATATGGAATAGACAAGAGCTACTCCTTGCTCAATGAAATGAACTCAACACCCCATATTAAACGCCTAAGAATGTACCTGACTAGTAAGTATCTTAAAACCTATGGATTGCTATGTCTCCGAAAGAGAATCAAGCATGTGTACAGGGGCATAAACGCAGCAGTGATAGGATTGGAGAGGTTCGTGAGCAAATGAAGACCCTTTGAAGTCATATTGCATGGTCCCCATTCCACGGGTTTCAACTACCCAGGTTTTAGGTATTCTTCCTTCAGCTAAAACATGCATGTGGAACCTACAGTATGATCAACCATGTGATCGGGAGACGTGTTCAAATATGTCCCAGTTTTCGTACCCTGGTACTCGGGTGCAACATTCCAGACGCTTTACTAACACTCTCCCGACTTGGAGAGTCAGTCCCTTTAACCTCCTGTTTGGACCAGTTTGCAATTTCTGCGGAAGATGAACAGGAATAGCGAGAACCAATGAGAGACTAGCTGGAGGTGTCTGGATGGGCAAATTTAACTCTCATTTCCCGCCAGGAAGAGGAAATAACCAAAGGCTCAGCGTGCCGTGCCGGAACCAGATTAGGGCCTGAAGCCATCCTGCGGTGTTGCGGCCAGGTCACAAGAAAGCGAGTTGAAGAAAGGAGCTCAGGGGCACTGTAATTCACAAACCTGCAGAGTTATAAATGACAGCTATCGTCCAAAAATAGACTGAAGTAAGGCTGCCAAGAGGACTTGAAAGCGGGGCAGAATTGCAGGAAACCGATTTCAGGAGGTAGACTGGAATTGCATTGAAAGCATAGGAAAAGAGGCAGAACGTCCACAATGATGCACTTGGCCAAAAAGGGCGTATGCGTTTTTTCCTGAATATATTCAGGAAAAAACGCATACGCCCTTTTTGGCCAACCAAGCAAGCTTGCAAAGGAAATCTGCACTACAATGAAGTCTCACTTTCCCCCGGTCAAAAGGGCCATCTGAAAAAAGTGTAAAATCCAGAAAGGCAGGACAGGCCATGGAGAACTGGGAGCCTTGTTATGCTGATGGGCGGGATGTAAATTACCAACAGACACTCAGGAGAAGTGTATGGTGTTTCCTGAAACATCTAAAAAACAAAGCAACAGAGCCTAGGGCACTGCCACTTATGGTCCTATAGCTTAGGGAAATTAAAATCAAAAAGACACAGCCACCCCAAAGTTTGGGACGCCTCTGTTTACAAGAACCTCGTTTACAGTACAAGTTCAACATCGCAGAAAGTGAAAAATGTATAAAGAAGTTGTGGTATTTACTTACAAAGCAATATCACTCAGCAATGAAATCTATGTCATCAGGCCCTTAGCAGCACAATGAGTGGATTCAGGTATGATGATTCTAACTGAAATAAGTCACACAGAAAAAGAAACATCATAAGATATCAGTAATACACGGAATGGAAACTTGGCTACACAGGAACTGAATTACAGAACAGAACAGGGTCTCAAATTTAGAAAACCAACTTATGCTTGCTTAAGGGTAAAGGTGAGTTGGGGTGCTGCATAAAACCAGAGATTGAAATGAGCACAGATAAAGTTCCTTAAGCCAAATATGGAATAGACAAGAGCTACTCCTTGCTCAACGAAATGGACTCAACACCGCATATTAAACGCCTAAGAATGTACCTGACTAGTAAGTATCTTAAAACCTATGGATTGCTATGTCTCCGAAAGAGAATCAAGCATGTGTACAGGGGCATAAACGCAGCAGTGATAGGATTGGAGAGGTTCGTGAGCAAATGAAGACCCTTTGAAGTCATATTGCATGGCACCCATTCCACGGGTTTCAACTACCCAGGTTTAAGGTATTCTTCCTTCAGCTAAAACATGCATGTGGAACCTAGAGTATGATCAACCATGTGATCGGGAGACGTGTTCAAATATGTCTCAGTTTTCGTACCCTGGTACTCGGGTGCAACATTCCAGACGCTTTACTAACACTCTCCCCACTTGGAGAGTCAGCGCCTTTAACCTCCTGTTTGGCCCAGTTTGCAGTTTCTGTGGAAGATGAACAGGAATAGCGAGAACCAATGAGAGACTAGGTGGAGGTGTCTGGATGGGCAAATTTAACTCTCATTTCCCACCAGGAAGAGGAATTAACCAAAGGCTCAGCGTGCCGTGCCAGAACCAGATTAGGGCCTGAAGACATCCTGCGGTGTTGCGGCCAGGTCACAAGAAAGCGAGTTGAAGAAAGGAGCTCAGGGGCACTGTAATTCACAAACCTGCAGAGTTATAAATGACAGCTATCGTCCAAAAATAGACTGAAGTAAGGCTGCCAAGAGGACTTGAAAGTGGGGCAGAATTGCAGGAAACCGATTTCAGGAGGTAGACTGGAATTGCATTGAAAGCATAGGAAAAGAGGCAGAACGTCCACAATGATGCACTTGGCCAAAAAGGGCGTATGCGTTTTTTCCTGAATATATTCAGGAAAAAACGCATACGCCCTTTTTGGCCAACCAAGCAAGCTTGCAAAGGAAATCTGCACTACAATGAAGTCTCACTTCCCCCCGGTCAAAAGGGCAATCTGAAAAAAGTGTAAAATCCAGAAAGGCAGGACAGGCCATGGAGAACTGGGAGCCTTGTTATGCTGATGGGCGGGATGTAAATTGCCAACAACCACTCGGGAGAAGTGTATGGTGTTTCCTGAAACATCTAAAAAACAAAGCAACAGAACCTAGGGCACTTCCACTTATGGTCCTATAGCTTAGGGAAATTAAAATCAAAAAGACACAGCCACCCCAATGTTTGGAACGGCTCTGTTTACAAGAACCTCGTTTACAGTACAAGTTCAACATCGCAGAAAGTGAAAAATGGGTAAAGAAGTTGTGGTATTTACTTACAAAGCAATATCACTCAGCAATGAAATCTGTGTCATCAGGCCCTTAGCAGCACAATGAGTGGATTCAGGTATGATGATTCTAACTGAAATAAGTCACACAGAAAAAGAAACATCATAAGATATCAGTAATACACGGAATGTAAACTTGGCTACACAGGAACTGAATTACAGAACAGAACAGGGTCTCAAATTTAGAAAACCAACTTATGCTTGCTTAAGGGTAAAGGTGAGTTGGGGTGCTGCATAAAACCAGAGATTGAAATGAGCACAGATAAAGTTCCTTAAGCCAAATATGGAATAGACAAGAGCTACTCCTTGCTCAATGAAATGAACTCAACACCCCATATTAAACGCCTAAGAATGTACCTGACTAGTAAGTATCTTAAAACCTATGGATTGCTATGTCTCCGAAAGAGAATCAAGCATGTGTACAGGGGCATAAACGCAGCAGTGATAGGATTGGAGAGGTTTGTGAGCAAATGAAGACCCTTTGAAGTCATATTGCATGGTACCCATTCCACGGGTTTCAACTACCCAGGTTTTAGGTATTCTTCCTTCAGCTAAAACATGCATGTGGAACCTAGAGTATGATCAACCATGTGATCGGGAGACGTGTTCAAATATGTCCCAGTTTTCGTACCCTGGTACTCGGGTGCAACATTCCAGACGCTTTACTAACACTCTCCCGACTTGGAGAGTCAGTCCCTTTAACCTCCTGTTTGGACCAGTTTGCAATTTCCGCGGAAGATGAACAGGAATAGCGAGAACCAATGAGAGGCTAGCTGGAGGTGTCTGGACGGGCAAATTTAACTCTCATTTCCCACCAGGAAGAGGAATTAACCAAAGGCTCAGCGTGCCGTGCCGGAACCAGATTAGGGCCTGAAGACATCCTGCGGTGTTGCGGCCAGCTCAAAAGAAAGCGAGTTGAAGAAAGGAGCTCAGGGGCACTGTAATTCACAAACCTGCAGAGTTATAAATGACAGCTATCATCCAAAAATAGACTGAAGTAAGGCTGCCAAGAGGACTTGAAAGCGGGGCAGAATTGCAGGAAACCGATTTCAGGAGGTAGACTGGAATTGCATTGAAAGCATAGGAAAAGAGGCAGAACGTCCACAATGATGCACTTGGCCAAAAAGGGCGTATGCGTTTTTTCCTGAATATATTCAGGAAAAAACGCATACGCACTTTTTGGCCAACCAAGCAAGCTTGCAAAGGAAATCTGCACTACAATGAAGTCTCACTTCCCCCCGGTCAAAAGGGCCATCTGAAAAAAGTGTAAAATCCAGAAAGGCAGGACAGGCCATGGAGAACTGGGAGCCTTGTTATGCTGATGGGCGGGATGTAAATTGCCAACAACCACTCGGGAGAAGTGTATGGTGTTTCCTGAAACATCTAAAAAACAAAGCAACAGAACCTAGGGCACTTCCACTTATGGTCCTATAGCTTAGGGAAATTAAAATCAAAAAGACACAGCCACCCCAATGTTTGGAACGGCTCTGTTTACAACAACCTCGTTTACAGTACAAGTTCAACATCGCAGAAAGTGAAAAATGGGTAAAGAGGTTGTGGTATTTACTTACAAAGCAATATCACTCAGCAATGAAATCTGTGTCATCAGGCCCTTAGCAGCACAATGAGTGGATTCAGGTATGATGATTCTAACTGAAATAAGTCACACAGAAAAAGAAACATCATAAGATATCAGTAATACACGGAATGTAAACTTGGATACACAGGAACTGAATTACAGAATACAACAGGGTCTCAAATTTAGAAAACCAACTTATGCTTGCTTAAGGGTAAAGGTGAGTTGGGGTGCTGCATAAAACCAGAGATTGAAATGAGCACAGATAAAGTTCCTTAAGCCAAATATGGAATAGACAAGAGCTACTCCTTGCTCAACGAAATGAACTCAACACCCCATATTAAACGCCTAAGAATGTACCTGACTAGTAAGTATCTTAAAACCTATGGATTGCTATGTCTCCGAAAGAGAATCAAGCATGTGTACAGGGGCATAAACGCAGCAGTGATAGGATTGGAGAGGTTCGTGAGCAAATGAAGACCCTTTGAAGTCATATTGCATGGTACCCATTCCACGGGTTTCAACTACCCAGGTTTTAGGTATTCTTCCTTCAGCTAAAACATGCATGTGGAACCTAGAGTATGATCAACCATGTGATCGGGAGACGTGTTCAAATATGTCCCAGTTTTCGTACCCTGGTACTCGGGTGCAACATTCCAGACGCTTTACTAACACTCTCCCGACTTGGAGAGTCAGTCCCTTTAACCTCCTGTTTGGCCCAGTTTGCAATTTCTGCGGAAGATGAACAGGAATAGCGAGAACCAATGAGAGGCTAGCTGGAGGTGTCTGGACAGGCAAATTTAACTCTTATTTCCCACCAGGAAGAGGAAATAACCAAAGGCTCAGCGTGCCGTGCTGGAACCAATTTAGGGCCTGAAGCCATCCGGCGGTGTTGCGGCCAGGTCACAAGAAAGCGAGTTGAAGAAAGGAGCTCAGGGGCACTGTAATTCACAAAACTGCAGAGTTATAAATGACAGCTATCGTCCAAAAATGTACTGAAGTAAGGCTGCCAAGAGGACTTGAAAGCGGGGCAGAATTGCAGGAAACCGATTTCAGGAGGTAGACTGGAATTGCATTGAAAGCATAGGAAAAGAGGCAGAACGTCCACAATGATGCACTTGGCCAAAAAGGGCGTATGCGTTTTTTCCTGAATATATTCTGGAAAAAACGCATACGCACTTTTTGGCCAACCAATCAAACTTGCAAAGGAAATCTGCACTACAATGAAGTCTCACTTCCCCCCGGTCAAAAGGGCCATCTGAAAAAAGTGTAAAATCCAGAAAGGCAGGACAGGCCATGGAGAACTGGGAGCCTTGTTATGCTGATGGGCGGGATGTAAATTGCCAACAGACACTCGGGAGAAGTGTATGGTGTTTCCTGAAACATCTAAAAAACAAAGCAACAGAGCCTAGGGCACTTCCACTTATGGTCCTATAGCTTAGGGAAATTAAAATCAAAAAGACACAGCCACCCCAAAGTTTGGGACGCCTCTGTTTACAAGAACCTCGTTTACCGTACAAGTTCAATATCACAGAATGTGAAAAATGGATAAAGAACTTGTGGTACTTACGTACAATGCAGTATCACTCAACAATGAAATCTATGTCATCAGGCCCGTAGCAGCATAATGAGTAGATTCAGGTACGATGATTCTAACTGAAATAAGTCACACAGAAAAAGAAACATCATAAGATATCAGTAATACACGGAATGTAAACTTGGCTACACAGGAACTGAATTCCAAAACAGAACAGGTTCTCAAATTTAGAAAACCAACTTATGCTTGCTTAAGGGGAAAGGTGAGCTGGGTTGCTGCATAAAACCAGAGATTGAAATGAGCACAGATAAAGTTCCTTAAGCCAAATATGGAATAGACAAGAGCTACTCCTTGCTCAACGAAATGGACTCAACACCGCATATTAAACGCCTAAGAATGTACCTGACTAGTGAGTATCTTAAAACCTATGGATTGCTATGTCTCTGAAAGAGAATCAAGCATGTGTACAGGGGCATAAACGCAGCAGTGATAGGATTGGAGAGGTTCGTGAGCAAATGAAGACCCTTTGAAGTCATATTGCATGGTACCCATTCCACGGGTTTCAACTACCCAGGTTTATGGTATTCTTCCTTCAGCTAAAACATGCATGTGGAACCTAGAGTATGATCAACCATGTGATCGGGAGACGTGTTCAAATATGTCTCAGTTTTCCTCCCCTGGTACTCGGGTGCAACATTCCAGCCGCTTTACTAACACTCTCCCCACTTGGAGAGTCAGCGCCTTTAACGTCCTGTTTGGCCCAGTTTGCAATTTCTGCGGAAGATGAACAGGAATAGCGAGAACCAATGAGAGGCTAGCTGCAGGTGTCTGGACGGGCAAATTTAACTCTCATTTCCCACCAGGAAGAGGAATTAACCAAAGGCTCAGCATGGGGGGCCGGAACCAGATTAGGGCCTGAAGCCATCCTGTGGTGTTGCGGCCAGGTCACAAGAAAGCGAGTTGAAGAAAGGAGCTCAGGGACACTGTAATTCACAAACCTGCAGAGTTATAAATGACAGCTATCGTCCAAAAATAGACTGAAGTAAGGCTGCCAAGAGGACTTGAAAGCGGGGCAGAATTGCAGGGAACCCATTTCAGGAGGTAGACTGGAATTGCATTGAAAGCATAGGAAAAGAGGCAGAACGTCCACAATGATGCACTTGGCCAAAAAGGGCGTATGCGTTTTTTCCTGAATATATTCAGGAAAAAACGCATACGCCCTTTTTGGCCAACCAAGCAAGCTTGCAAAGGAAATCTGCACTACAATGAAGTCTCACTTCCCCCCGGTCAAAAGGGCCATCTGAAAAAAGTGTAAAATCCAGAAAGGCAGGACAGGCCATGGAGAACATGAACCTTGTTATTCTGAAGGGCGGGATGTAAATTGCCAACAAACACTCGGGAGAAGTGTATGGTGTTTCCTGAAACATCTAAAAAACAAAGCAACAGAGCCTAGGGAACTTCCACTTATGGTTCTATAGCTTAGGGAATTTAAAATCAAAAAGACACAGCCACCCCAAAGTTTCGAACGGCTCTGTTTACAAGAACCTCGTTTACAGTACAAGTTCAACATCGCAGAAAGTGAAAAATGGATAAAAAAGTTGTGGTATTTACTTACAAAGCAATATCACTCAGCAATGAAATCTATGTCATCAGGCCCTTAGCAGCACAATGAGTGGATTCAGGTATGATGATTCTAACTGAAATAAGTGACACAGAAAAAGAAACATCATAAGATATCAGTAATACACGGAATGTAAACTTGGCTACACAGGAACTGAATTACAGAACAGAACAGGGTCTCAAATTTAGAAAACCAACTTATGCTTGCTTAAGGGTAAAGGTGAGTTGGGGTGCTGCATAAAACCAGAGATTGAAATGAGCACAGATAAATTTCCTTAAGCCAAATATGGAATAGACAAGAGCTACTCCTTGCTCAAAGAAATGGACTCAACACCGCATGTTAAACGCCTAAGAATGTACCTGACTAGTAAGTATCTTAAAACCTAGGGATTGCTATGTCTCCGAAAGAGAATCAAGCATGTGTACAGGGACATAAACGCAGCAGTGATAGGATTGGAGAGGTTCGGTGAGCAAATGAAGACCCTTTGAAGTCATATTGCATGGTACCCATTCCACGGGTCTCAACTACCCAGGTTTTAGGTATTCTTCCTTCAGCTAAAACATGCATGTGGAACCCAGAGTATGATCAACCATGTGATCGGGAGACGTGTTCAAATATGTCTCAGTTTTCCTCCCCTGGTACTCGGGTGCAACATTCCAGACGATTTACTAACACTCTCTCCACTTGGCGAGTCAGTCCGTTTAACCTCCTGTTTGGCCCAGTTTGCAATTTCTGTGGAAGATGAACAGGAATAGCGAGAACCAATGAGAGACTAGCTGGAGGTGTCTGGATGGGCAAATTTAACTCTCATTTCCCACCAGGAAGAGGAATTAACCAAAGGCTCAGCGTGCCATGCCAGAACCAGATTAGGGCCTGAAGTCATCCTGCGGTGTTGCGGCCAGGTCACAAGAAAGCGAGTTGAAGAAAGGAGCTCAGGGGCACTGTAATTCACAAACCTGCAGAGTTATAAATGACAGCTATCGTCCAAAAATATACTGAAGTAAGGCTGCCAAGAGGACTTGAAAGCGGGGCAGAATTGCAGGAAACCGATTTCAGGAGGTAGACTGGAATTGCATTGAAAGCATAGGAAAAGAGGCAGAACGTCCACAATGATGCACTTGGCCAAAAAGGGCGTATGCGTTTTTTCCTGAATATATTCAGGAAAAAACGCATACGCCCTTTTTGGCCAACCAAGCAAACTTGCAAAGGAAATCTGCACTACAATGAAGTCTCACTTCCCCCCGGTCAAAAGGGCCATCTGAAAAAAGTGTAAAATCCAGAAAGGCAGGACAGGCCATGGAGAACTGGGAGCATTGTTATGCTGATGGGCGGGATGTAAATTGCCAACAGACACTCGGGAGAAGTGTATGGTGTTTTCTGAAACATCTAAAAAACAAAGCAACAGAGCCTAGGGCACTGCCACTTATGGTCCTATAGCTTAGGGAAATTAAAATCAAAAAGACACAGCCACCCCAAAGTTTGGGACGCCTCTGTTTACAAGAACCTCGTTTACCGTACAAGTTCAATATCACAGAAAGTGAAAAATGGATAAAGAAGTTGTGGTATTTACGTACAATGCAGTATCACTCAGCAATGAAATCTATGTCATCAGGCCCGTAGCAGCATAATGAGTGGATTCAGGTACGATGATTCTAACTGAAATAAGTCACACAGAAAAAGAAACATCATAAGATATCACTAATACACGGAATGTAAACTTGGCTACACAGGAACTGAATTCCAAAACAGAACAGGTTCTCAAATTTAGAAAACCAACTTATGCTTGCCTAAGGGGAAAGGTGAGTTCGGTTGCTGCATAAAACCAGAGATTGAAATGAGCACAGATAAAGTTCCTTCAGCCAAATATGGAATACACAAGAGCTACTCCTTGCTCAATGAAATGGACTCAACACCGCATATTAAACGCCTAAGAATGTACCTGACTAGTAAGTATCGTAAAACCTATGGATTGCTATGTCTCCGAAAGAGAATCAAGCATGTGTACAGGGGCATAAACGCAGCAGTGATAGGATTGGAGAGGTTCGGTGAGCAAATGAAGACCCTTTGAAGTCATATTGCATGGTACCCATTACACGGGTTTCAACTACCCAGGTTTTAGGTATTCTTCCTTCAGCTAAAACATGCATGTGGAACCCAGAGTATGATCAACCATGTGATCGGGAGACGTGTTCAAATATGTCTCAGTTTTCCTCCCCTGGTACTCGGGTGCAACATTCCAGACGCTTTACTAACACTCTCCCCACTTGGAGAGTCAGCGCCTTTAACCTCCTGTTTGGCACAGTTTGCAATTTCTGCGGAAGATGAACAGGAATAGCGAGAACCAATGAGAGGCTAGCTGGAGGTGTCTGGACGGGCAAATTTAACTCTCATTTCCCACCAGGAAGAGGAATTAACCAAAGGCTCAGCATGCCGGGCCGGAACCAGATTAGGGCCTGAAGCCATCCTGCGGTGTTGCAGCCAGGTCACAAGAAAGCGAGTTGAGGAAAGGAGCTCAGGGGCACTGTAATTCACAAACCTGCAGAGTTATAAATGACAGCTATCGTCCAAAAATAGACTGAAGTAAGGCTGCCAAGAGGACTTGAAAGCGGGGCAGAATTGCAGGAAACCAATTTCAGGAGGTAGACAGGAATTGCATTGAAAGCATAGGAAAAGAGGCAGAACGTCCACAATGATGCACTTGGCCAAAAAGGGCGTATGCATTTTTTCCTGAATATATTCAGGAAAAAACGCGTACGCCCTTTTTGGCCAACCAAGCAAGCTTGCAAAGGAAATCTGCACTACAATGAAGTCTCACTTCCCCCCGGTCAAAAGGGCCATCTGAAAAAAGTGTAAAATCCAGAAAGGCAGGACAGGCCATGGAGAACTGGGAGCCTTGTTATGCTGATGGGCGGGATGTAAATTGCCAACAACCACTCGGGAGAAGTGTATGGTGTTTCCTGAAACATCTAAAAAACAAAGCAACAGAGCCTAGGGCACTTCCACTTATGGTCCTATAGCTTAGGGAAATTAAAATCAAAAAGACACAGCCACCCCAAAGTTTGGAACGGCTCTGTTTACAAGAACCTCGTTTACAGTACAAGTTCAACATCGCAGAAAGTGAAAAATGGATAAAGAAGTTGTGGTTTTCACTTACAAAGCAATATCACTCAGCAATGAAATCTATGTCATCAGGCCCTTAGCAGCACAATGAGTGGATTCAGGTATGATGATTCTAACTGAAATAAGTCACACAGAAAAAGAAACATCATAAGATATCAGTAATACACGGAATGGAAACTTGGCTACACAGGAACTGAATTACAGAACAGAACAGGGTCTCAAATTTAGAAAACCAACTTATGCTTGCTTAAGGGTAAAGGTGAGTTGGGGTGCTGCATAAAACCAGAGATTGAAATGAGCACAGATAAAGTTCCTTAAGCCAAATATGGAATAGACAAGAGCTACTCCTTGCTCAACGAAATGGACTCAACACTGCATATTAAACGCCTAAGAATGTACCTGACTAGTAAGTATCGGAAAACCTATGGATTGCTATGTCTCCGAAAGAGAATCAAGCATGTGTACAGGGGCATAAACGCAGCAGTGATAGGATTGGAGAGGTGCGGTGAGCAAATGAAGACCCTTTGAAGTCATATTGCATGGTACCCATTACACGGGTCTTAACTCTCCAGGTTTAAGGTATTCTTCCTTCAGCTAAAACATGCATGTGGAACCCAAGTATGATCAACCATGTGAACGGGAGACGTGTTCAAATATGTCTCAGTTTTCCTCCCCTGGTACTCGGGTGCAACATTCCAGACGCTTTACTAACACTCTCCCCACTTGGAGAGTCAGCGCCTTTAACCTCCTGTTTGGCCCAGTTTGCAATTTCTGCGGAAGATGAACAGGAATAGCGAGAACCAATGAGAGCCTAGCTGGAGGTGTCTGGACGGGCAAATTTAACTCTCATTTCCCACCAGGAAGAGGAAATAACCAAAGGCTCAGCGTGCCGTGCCGGAACCAGATTAGGGCCTGAAGCCATCCTGCGGTGTTGCAGCCAGGTCACAAGAAAGCGAGTTGAAGAAAGGAGCTCAGCGGCACTGTAATTCACAAACCTGCAGGGTTATAAATGACAGCTATCGTCCAAAAATAGACTGAAGTAAGGCTGCCAAGAGGACTTGAAAGCGGGGCAGAATTGCAGGAAACCGATTGCAGGAGGTAGACTGGAATTGCATTGAAAGCATAGGAAAAGAGGCAGAACGTCCACAATGATGCACTTGGCCAAAAAGGGCGTATGCGTTTTTTCCTGAATATATTCAGGAAAAAACGCATACGCCCTTTTTGGCCAACCAAGCAAACTTGCAAAGGAAATCTGCACTACAATGAAGTCTCACTTCCCCCCGGTCAAAAGGGCCATCTGAAAAAAGTGTAAAATCCAGAAAGGCAGGACAGGCCATGGAGAACTGGGAGCCTTGTTATGCTGATGGGCGGGATGTAAATTGCCAACAGACACTCGGGAGAAGTGTATGGTGTTTCCTGAAACATCTAAAAAACAAAGCAACAGAGCCTAGGGCACTTCCACTTATGGTCCTATAGCTTAGGGAAATTAAAATCAAAAAGACACAGCCACCCCAAAGTTTGGAACGGCTCTGTTTACAAGAACCTCGTTTACCGTACAAGTTCAATATCACAGAAAGTGAAAAATGGATAAAGAACTTGTGGTACTTACGTACAATGCAGTATCACTCAGCAATGAAATCTATGTCATCAGGCCCGTAGCAGCATAATGAGTGGATTCAGGTACGATGATTCTAACTGAAATAAGTCACACAGAAAAAGAAACATCATAAGATATCACTAATACACGGAATGTAAACTTGGCTACACAGGAACTGAATTACAGAACAGAACAGGGTCTCAATTTAGAAAACCAACTTATGCTTGCTTAAGGGGAAAGGTGAGTTGGGGTGCTGCATAAAACCAGAGATTGAAATGAGCACAGATAAAGTTCCTTAAGCCAAATATGGAATAGACAAGAGCTACTCCTTGCTCAACGAAATGGACTCAACACCGCATATTAAACGCCTAAGAATGTACCTGACTAGTAAGTATCTTAAAACCTATGGATTGCTATGTCTCCAAAAGAGAATCAAGGGTGTGTACAGGGGCATAAACGCAGCAGTGATAGGATTGGAGAGGTTCGGTGAGCAAATGAAGACCCTTTGAAGTCATATTGCATGGTACCCATTCCACGGGTCTCAACTCTCCAGGTTTAAGGTATTCTTCCTTCAGCTAAAACATGCATGTGGAACCTAGAGTATGATCAACCATGTGAACGGGAGACGTGTTCAAATATGTCTCAGTTTTCCTACCCTGGTACTCGGGTGCAACATTCCAGACGCTTTACTAACACTCTCCCGACTTGGAGAGTCAGTCCCTTTAACCTCCTGTTTGGCCCAGTTTGCAATTTCTGCGGAAGATGAACAGGAATAGCGAGAACCAATGAGAGGCTAGCTGGAGGTGTCTGGACGGGCAAATTTAACTCTCATTTCCCACCAGGAAGAGGAATTAACCAAAGGCTCAGCATGCCGGGCCGGAACCAGATTAGGGCCTGAAGCCATCCTGCGGTGTTGCAGCCAGGTCACAAGAAAGCGAGTTGAAGAAAGGAGCTCAGGGGCACTGTAATTCACAAACCTGCAGAGTTATAAATGACAGCTATCGTCCAAAAATAGACTGAAGTAAGGCTGCCAAGAGGACTTGAAAGCGGGGCAGAATTGCAGGAAACCGATTTCAGGAGGTAGACTGGAATTGCATTGAAAGCATAGGAAAAGAGGCAGAACGTCCACAATGATGCACTTGGCCAAAAAGGGCGTATGCGTTTTTTCCTGAATATATTCAGGAAAAAACGCATACGCCCTTTTTGGCCAACCAAGCAAGCTTGCAAAGGAAATCTGCACTACAATGAAGTCTCACTTCCCCCCGGTCAAAAGGGCCATCTGAAAAAAGGGTAAAATCCAGAAAGGCAGGACAGGCCATGGAGAACTGGGAGCCTTGTTATGCTGATGGGCGGGATGTAAATTGCCAACAACCACTCGGGAGAAGTGTATGGTGTTTCCTGAAACATCTAAAAAACAAAGCAACAGAGCCTAGGGCACTTCCACTTATTGTCCTATAGCTTAGGGAAATTAAAATCAAAAAGACACAGCCACCCCAAAGTTTGGAATGGCTCTGTTTACAAGAACCTCGTTTACAGTACAAGTTCAACATCGCAGAAAGTGAAAAATGGATAAAGAAGTTGTGGTATTCACTTACAAAGCAATATCACTCAGCAATGAAATCTATGTCATCAGGCCCTTAGCAGCACAATGAGTGGATTCAG
The DNA here is from genome assembly GCF_949987515.2 of Delphinus delphis. Taxonomy (NCBI): domain Eukaryota; kingdom Metazoa; phylum Chordata; class Mammalia; order Artiodactyla; family Delphinidae; genus Delphinus; species Delphinus delphis. The sequence continues at coordinate 159,141 of NW_027192748.1, forward strand.
GTATGATGATTCTAACTGAAATAAGTCACACAGAAAAAGAAACATCATAAGATATCAGTAATACACGGAATGGAAACTTGGCTACACAGGAACTGAATTACAGAACAGAACAGGGTCTCAAATTTAGAAAACCAACTTATGCTTGCTTAAGGGTAAAGGTGAGTTGGGGTGCTGCATAAAACCAGAGATTGAAATGAGCACAGATAAAGTTCCTTAAGCCAAATATGGAATAGACAAGAGCTACTCCTTGCTCAACGAAATGGACTCAACACCGCATATTAAACGCCTAAGAATGTACCTGACTAGTAAGTATCTTAAAACCTATGGATTGCTATGTCTCCGAAAGAGAATCAAGCATGTGTACAGGGGCATAAACGCAGCAGTGATAGGATTGGAGAGGTTCGGTGAGCAAATGAAGACCCTTTGAAGTCATATTGCATGGTACCCATTACACGGGTCTTAACTCTCCAGGTTTAAGGTATTCTTCCTTCAGCTAAAACATGCATGTGGAACCTAGAGTATGATCAACCATGTGATCGGGAGACGTGTTCAAATATGTCTCAGTTTTCGTACCCTGGTACTCGGGTGCAACATTCCAGATGCTTTACTAACACTCTCCCGACTTGGAGAGTCAGTCCCTTTAACCTCCTGTTTGGCCCAGTTTGCAATTTCTGTGGAAGATGAACAGGAATAGCGAGAACCAATGAAAGACTAGCTGGAGGTGTCTGGATGGGCAAATTTAACTCTCATTTCCCACCAGGAAGAGGAATTAACCAAAGGCTCAGCATGCCGTGCCAGAACCAGATTAGGGCCTGAAGCCATCCTGCGGTGTTGCGGCCAGGTCACAAGAAAGCGAGTTGAAGAAAGGAGCTCAGGGGCACTGTAATTCACAAACCTGCAGAGTTATAAATGACAGCTATCGTCCAAAAATAGACTGAAGTAAGGCTGCCAAGAGGACTTGAAAGCGGGGCAGAATTGCAGGAAACCGATTTCAGGAGGTAGACTGGAATTGCATTGAAAGCATAGGAAAAGAGGCAGAACGTCCACAATGATGCACTTGGCCAAAAAGGGCGTATGCATTTTTTCCTGAATATATTCAGGAAAAAACGCATACGCACTTTTTGGCCAACCAAGCAAGCTTGCAAAGGAAATCTGCACTACAATGAAGTCTCACTTCCCCCCGGTCAAAAGGGCCATCTGAAAAAAGTGTAAAATCCAGAAAGGCAGGACAGGCCATGGAGAACTGGGAGCCTTGTTATGCTGATGGGCGGGATGTAAATTGCCAACAGACACTTGGGAGAAGTGTATGGTGTTTCCTGAAACAACTAAAAAACAAAGCAACAGAGCCTAGGGCACTTCCACTTATGGTCCTATAGCTTAGGGAAATTAAAATCAAAAACACACAGCCACCCCAAAGTTTGGGACGCCTCCGTTTACAAGAACCTCGTTTACCGTACAAGTTCAATATCACAGAAAGTGAAAAATGGATAAAGAACTTGTGGTACTTACGTACAATGCAGTATCACTCAGCAATGAAATCTATGTCATCAGGCCCGTAGCGCATAATGAGTGGATTCAGGTACGATGATTCTAACTGAAATAAGTCACACAGAAAAAGAAACATCATAAGATATCAGTAATACACGGAATGTAAACTTGGCTACACAGGAACTGAATTACAGAACAGAACAGGGTCTCAAATTTAGAAAACCAACTTATGCTTGCTTAAGGGGAAAGGTGAGTTGGGGTGCTGCATAAAACCAGAGATTGAAATGAGCACAGATAAAGTTCCTTAAGCCAAATATGGAATAGACAAGAGCTACTCCTTGCTCAACGAAATGGACTCAACACCGCATATTAAAAGCCTAAGAATGTACCTGACTAGTAAGTATCTTAAAACCTATGGATTGGTATGTCTCCAAAAGAGAATCAAGCGTGTGTACAGGGGCATAAACGCAGCAGTGATAGGATTGGAGAGGTTCGGTGAGCAAATGAAGACCCTTTGAAGTCATATTGCATGGTACCCATTCCACGGGTTTCAACTAACCAGGTTTAAGGTATTCTTCCTTCAGCTAAAACATGCATGTGGAACCCAGAGTATGATCAACCATGTGGACGAGAGACGTGTTCAAATATGTCTCAGTTTTCCTACCCTGGTACTCGGGTGCAACATTCCAGACGCTTTACTAAGAATCTCCCGACTTGGAGAGTCAGTCCCTTTAACCTCCTGTTTGGCCCAGTTTGCAATTTCTGCGGAAGATGAACAGGAATAGCGAGAACCAATGAGAGGCTAGCTGGAGGTGTCTGGACGGGCAAATTTAACTCTCATTTCTCACCAGGAAGAGGAATTAACCAAAGGCTCAGCATGCCGGGCCGGAACCAGATTAGGGCCTGAAGCCATCCTGCGGTGTTGCGGCCAGCTCAAAAGAAAGCGAGTTGAAGAAAGGAGCTCAGGGGCACTGTAATTCACAAACCTGCAGAGTTATAAATGACAGCTATCGTCCAAAAATAGACTGAAGTAAGGCTGCCAAGAGGACTTGAAAGCGGGGCAGAATTGCAGGAAACCGATTTCAGGAGGTAGACTGGAATTGCATTGAAAGCATAGGAAAAGAGGCAGAACGTCCACAATGATGCACTTGGCCAAAAACGGCGTATGCGTTTTTTCCTGAATATATTCAGGAAAAAACGCATACGCCCTTTTTGGCCAACCAAGCAAGCTTGCAAAGGAAATCTGCACTACAATGAAGTCTCACTTCCCCCCGGTCAAAAGGGCCATCTGAAAAAAGTGTAAAATCCAGAAAGGCAGGACAGGCCATGGAGAACTGGGAGCCTTGTGATGCTGATGGGCGGGATGTAAATTGCCAACAACCACTCGGGAGAAGTGTATGGTGTTTCCTGAAACATCTAAAAAACAAAGCAACAGAGCCTAGGGCACTTCCACTTATGGTCCTATAGCTTAGGGAAATTAAAATCAAAAAGACACAGCCACCCCAAAGTTTGGAACGGCTCTGTTTACAAGGACCTCGTTTACAGTACAAGTTCAACATCGCAGAAAGTGAAAAATGGATAAAGAAGTTGTGGTATTCACTTACAAAGCAATATCACTCAGCAATGAAATCTATGTCATCAGGCCCTTAGCAGCACAATGAGTGGATTCAGGTATGATGATTCTAACTGAAATAAGTCACACAGAAAAAGAAACATCATAAGATATCAGTAATACACGGAATGGAAACTTGGCTACACAGGAACTGAATTACAGAACAGAACAGGGTCTCAAATTTAGAAAACCAACTTATGCTTGCTTAAGGGGAAAGGTGAGTTGGGGTGCTGCATAAAACCAGAGATTGAAATGAGCACAGATAAAGTTCCTTAAGCCAAATATGGAATAGACAAGAGCTACTCCTTGCTCAACGAAATGGACTCAACACCGCATATTAAACGCCTAAGAATGTACCTGACTAGTAAGTATCTTAAAACCTATGGATTGCTATGTCTCCGAAAGAGAATCAAGCATGTGTACAGGGGCATAAACGCAGCACTGATAGGATTGGAGAGGTTCGGTGAGCAAATGAAGACCCTTTGAAGTCATATTGCATGGTACCCATTCCACGGGTCTCAACTCTCCAGGTTTAAGGTATTCTTCCTTCAGCTAAAACATGCATGTGGAACCCAAGTATGATCAACCATGTGAACGGGAGACGTGTTCAAATATGTCTCAGTTTTCCTCCCCTGGTACTCGGGTGCAACATTCCAGACGCTTTACTAACACTCTCCCCACTTGGAGAGTCAGCGCCTTTAACCTCCTGTTTGGCCCAGTTTGCAATTTCTGCGGAAGATGAACAGGAATAGCGAGAACCAATGAGAGACTAGCTGGAGGTGTCTGGACGGGCAAATTTAACTCTCATTTCCCATCAGGAAGAGGAAATAACCAAAGGCTCAGCGTGCCGTGCCGGAACCAGATTAGGGCCTGAAGCCATCCTGCGGTGTTGCAGCCAGGTCACAAGAAAGCGAGTTGAAGAAAGGAGCTCAGGGGCACTGTAATTCACAAACCTGCAGAGTTATAAATGACAGCTATCGTCCAAAAATAGACTGAAGTAAGGCTGCCAAGAGGACTTGAAAGCGGGGCAGAATTGCAGGAAACCGATTTCAGGAGGTAGACTGGAATTGCATTGAAAGCATAGGAAAAGAGGCAGAACGTCCACAATGATGCACTTGGCCAAAAAGGGCGTATGCGTTTTTTCCTGAATATATTCAGGAAAAAACGCATACGCCCTTTTTGGCCAACCAAGCAAGCTTGCAAAGGAAATCTGCACTACAATGAAGTCTCACTTCCCCCGGTCAAAAGGGCCATCTGAAAAAAGTGTAAAATCCAGAAAGGCAGGACAGGCCATGGAGAACTGGGAGCCTTGTTATGCTGATGGGCGGGATGAAAATTGCCAACAACCACTCGGGAGAAGTGTATGGTGTTTCCTGAAACATCTAAAAAACAAAGCAACAGAGCCTAGGGCACTTCCACTTATGGTCCTATAGCTTAGGGAAATTAAAATCAAAAAGACACAGCCACCCCAAAGTTTGGAACGGCTCTGTTTACAAGAACCTCGTTTACAGTACAAGTTCAACATCGCAGAAAGTGAAAAATGGATAAAGAAGTTGTGGTATTCACTTACAAAGCAATAACACTCAGCAATGAAATCTATGTCATCAGGCCCTTAGCAGCACAATGAGTGGATTCAGGTATGATGATTCTAACTGAAATAAGTCACACAGAAAAAGAAACATCATAAGATATCAGTAATACACGGAATGGAAACTTGGCTACACAGGAACTGAATTACAGAACAGAACAGGGTCTCAAATTTAGAAAACCAACTTATGCTTGCTTAAGGGTAAAGGTGAGTTGGGGTGCTGCATAAAACCAGAGATTGAAATGAGCACAGATAAAGTTCCTTAAGCCAAATATGGAATAGACAAGAGCTACTCCTTGCTCAACGAAATGGACTCAACACCGCATATTAAACGCCTAAGAATGTACCTGACTAGTAAGTATCTTAAAACCTATGGATTGCTATGTCTCCGAAAGAGAATCAAGCATGTGTACAGGGGCATAAACGCAGCAGTGATAGGATTGGAGAGGTTCGGTGAGCAAATGAAGACCCTTTGAAGTCATATTGCATGGTACCCATTACACGGGTCTTAACTCTCCAGGTTTAAGTTATTCTTCCTTCAGCTAAAACATGCATGTGGAACCCAAGTATGATCAACCATGTGAACGGGAGACGTGTTCAAATATGTCTCAGTTTTCCTCCCCTGGTACTCGGGTGCAACATTCCAGACGCTTTACTAACACTCTCCCCACTTGGAGAGTCAGCGCCTTTAACCTCCTGTTTGGCCCAGTTTGCAATTTCTGCGGAAGATGAACAGGAATAGCGAGAACCAATGAGAGGCTAGCTGGAGGTGTCTGGACGGGCAAATTTAACTCTCATTTCCCACCAGGAAGAGGAAATAACCAAAGGCTCAGCGTGCCGTGCCGGAACCAGATTAGGGCCTGAAGCCATCCTGTGGTGTTGCAGCCAGGTCACAAGAAAGCGAGTTGAAGAAAGGAGCTCAGGGGCACTGTAATTCACAAACCTGCAGAGTTATAAATGACAGCTATCGTCCAAAAATAGACTGAAGTAAGGCTGCCAAGAGGACTTGAAAGCGGGGCAGAATTGCAGGAAACCGATTTCAGGAGGTAGACTGGAATTGCATTGAAAGCATAGGAAAAGAGGCAGAACGTCCACAATGATGCACTTGGCCAAAAAGGGCGTATGCGTTTTTTCCTGAATATATTCAGGAAAAAACGCATACGCCCTTTTTGGCCAACCAAGCAAACTTGCAAAGGAAATCTGCACTACAATGAAGTCTCACTTCCCCCCGGTCAAAAGGGCCATCTGAAAAAAGTGTAAAATCCAGAAAGGCAGGACAGGCCATGGAGAACTGGGAGCCTTGTTATGCTGATGGGCGGGATGTAAATTGCCAACAGACACTCGGGAGAAGTGTATGGTGTTTCCAGAAACATCTAAAAAACAAAGCAACAGAGCCTAGGGCACTTCCACTTATGGTCCTATAGCTTAGGGAAATTAAAATCAAAAAGACACAGCCACCCCAAAGTTTGGGACGCCTCCGTTTACAAGAACCTCGTTTACCGTACAAGTTCAATATCACAGAAAGTGAAAAATGGATAAAGAAGTTGTGGTATTTACTTACAAAACAATATCACTCAGCAATGAAATCTGTGTCATCAGGCCCTTAGCAGCACAATGAGTGGATTCAGGTACGATGATTCTAACTGAAATAAGTCACACAGAAAAAGAAACATCATAAGATATCACTAATACACGGAATGGAACCTTGGCTACACAGGAACTGCATTCCAAAACAGAACAGGGTCTCAAATTTAGAAAACCAACTTATGCTTGCTTCAGGGTAAAGGTGAGTTGGGATGCTGCATAAAACCAGAGATTGAAATGAGCACAGATAAAGTTCCTTAAGCCAAATATGGAATAGACAAGAGCTACTCCTTGCTCAATGAAATGGACTCAACACCCCATATTAAACGCCTAAGAATGTACCTGAGTAGTCAGTATCTTAAAACCTATGGATTGCTATGTCTCCAAAAGTGAATCAAGCGTGTGTACAGGGGCATAAACGCAGCAGTGATAGGATTGGAGAGGTTCGGTGAGCAAATGAAGACCCTTTGAAGTCATATTGCATGGTACCCATTCCACGGGTTTCAACTACCCAGGTTTTAGGTATTCTTCCTTCAGCTAAAACATGCATGTGGAACCCAGAGTATGATCAACCATGTGAACGGGAGACGTGTTCAAATATGTCTCAGTTTTCCTCACCTGGTACTCGGGTGCAACATTCCAGACGCTTTACTAACACTCTCCCGACTTGGAGAGTCAGTCCCTTTAACCTCCTGTTTGGCCCAGTTTGCAATTTCTGCGGAAGATGAACAGGAATAGGGAGAACCAATGAGAGACTAGCTGGAGGTCTCTGAACGGGCAAATTTAACTCTCATTTCCCACCAGGAAGAGGAATTAACCAAAGGCTCAGCATGCCGGGCCAGAACCAGATTAGGGCCTGAAGCCATCCTGCGGTGTTGCGGCCAGGTCACAAGAAAGCGAGTTGAAGAAAGGAGCTCAGGGACACTGTAATTCACAAACCTGCAGAGTTATAAATGACAGCTATCGTACAAAAATAGACTGAAGTAAGGCTGCCAAGAGGACTTGAAAGCGGGGCAGAATTGCAGGAAACCGATTTCAGGAGGTAGACTGGAATTGCATTGAAAGCATAGGAAAAGAGGCAGAACGTCCACAATGATGCACTTGGCCAAAAAGGGCGTATGCGTTTTTTCCTGAATATATTCAGGAAAAAACGCATACGCCCTTTTTGGCCAACCAAGCAAGCTTGCAAAGGAAATCTGCACTACAATGAAGTCTCACTTCCCCCCGGTCAAAAGGGCCATCTGAAAAAAGTGTAAAATCCAGAAAGGCAGGACAGGCCATGGAGAACTGGGAGCCTTGTTATGCTGATGGGCGGGATGTAAATTGCCAACAGACACTTGGGAGAAGTGTATGGTGTTTCCTGAAACATCTAAAAAACAAAGCAACAGAGCCTAGGGCACTTCCACTTATGGTCCTATAGCTTAGGGAAATTAAAATCAAAAAGACACAGCCACCCCAAAATTTGGAACGGCTCTGTTTACAAGAACCTCGTTTACAGTACAAGTTCAACATCGCAGAAAGTGAAAAATGGATAAAGAAGTTGTGGTATTCACTTACAAAGCAATATCACTCAGCAATGAAATCTATGTCATCAGGCCCTTAGCAGCACAATGAGTGGATTCAGGTATGATGATTCTAACTGAAATAAGTCACACAGAAAAAGAAACATCATAAGATATCAGTAATACACGGAATGGAAACTTGGCTACACAGGAACTGAATTACAGAACAGAACAGGGTCTCAAATTTAGAAAACCAACTTATGCTTGCTTAAGGGGAAAGGTGAGTTGGGGTGCTGCATAAAACCAGAGATTGAAATGAGCACAGATAAAGTTCCTTAAGCCAAATATGGAATAGACAAGAGCTACTCCTTGCTCAACGAAATGGACTCAACACCGCATATTAAACGCCTAAGAATGTACCTGACTAGTAAGTATCTTAAAACCTATGGATTGCTATGTATCCGAAAGAGAATCAAGCATGTGTACAGGGGCATAAACGCAGCAGTGATAGGATTGGAGAGGTTCGGTGAGCAAATGAAGACCCTTTGAAGTCATATTGCATGGTACCCATTACACGGGTCTTAACTCTCCAGGTTTAAGGTATTCTTCCTTCAGCTAAAACATGCATGTGGAACCCAAGTATGATCAACCATGTGAACGGGAGACGTGTTCCAATATGTCTCAGTTTTCCTCCCCTGGTACTCGGGTGCAACATTCCAGACGCTTTACTAACACTCTCCCCACTTGGAGAGTCAGCGCCTTTAACCTCCTGTTTGGCCCAGTTTGCAATTTCTGCGGAAGATGAACAGGAATAGCGAGAACCAATGAGAGACTAGCTGGAGGTGTCTGGACGGGCAAATTTAACTCTCATTTCCCACCAGGAAGAGGAAATAACCAAAGGCTCAGCGTGCCGTGCCGGAACCAGATTAGGGCCTGAAGCCATCCTGCGGTGTTGCAGCCAGGTCACAAGAAAGCGAGTTGAAGAAAGGAGCTCAGGGGCACTGTAATTCACAAACCTGCAGAGTTATAAATGACAGCTATCGTCCAAAAATAGACTGAAGTAAGGCTGCCAAGAGGACTTGAAAGCGGGGCAGAATTGCAGGAAACCGATTTCAGGAGGTAGACTGGAATTGCATTGAAAGCATAGGAAAAGAGGCAGAACGTCCACAATGATGCACTTGGCCAAAAAGGGCGTATGCGTTTTTTCCTGAATATATTCAGGAAAAAACGCATACGCCCTTTTTGGCCAACCAAGCAAGCTTGCAAAGGAAATCTGCACTACAATGAAGTCTCACTTCCCCCCGGTCAAAAGGGCCATCTGAAAAATGTGTAAAATCCAGAAAGGCAGGACAGGCCATGGAGAACTGGGAGCCTTGTTATGCTGATGGGCGGGATGTAAATTGCCAACAACCACTCGGGAGAAGTGTATGGTGTTTCCTGAAACATCTAAAAAACAAAGCAACAGAGCCTAGGGCACTTCCACTTATGGTCCTATAGCTTAGGGAAATTAAAATCAAAAAGACACAGCCACCCCAAAATTTGGAACGGCTCTGTTTACAAGAACCTCGTTTACAGTACAAGTTCAACATCGCAGAAAGTGAAAAATGGGTAAAGAGGTTGTGGTATTTACTTACAAAGCAATATCACTCAGCAATGAAATCTGTGTCATCAGGCCCTTAGCAGCACAATGAGTGGATTCAGGTATGATGATTCTAACTGAAATAAGTCACACAGAAAAAGAAACATCATAAGATATCAGTAATACACGGAATGTAAACTTGGATACACAGGAACTGAATTACAGAATACAACAGGGTCTCAAATTTAGAAAACCAACTTATGCTTGCTTAAGGGTAAAGGTGAGTTGGGGTGCTGCATAAAACCAGAGATTGAAATGAGCACAGATAAAGTTCCTTAAGCCAAATATGGAATAGACAAGAGCTACTCCTTGCTCAACGAAATGAACTCAACACCCCATATTAAACGCCTAAGAATGTACCTGACTAGTAAGTATCTTAAAACCTATGGATTGCTATGTCTCCGAAAGAGAATCAAGCATGTGTACAGGGGCATAAACGCAGCAGTGATAGGATTGGAGAGGTTCGTGAGCAAATGAAGACCCTTTGAAGTCATATTGCATGGTACCCATTCCACGGGTTTCAACTACCCAGGTTTTAGGTATTCTTCCTTCAGCTAAAACATGCATGTGGAACCTAGAGTATGATCAACCATGTGATCGGGAGACGTGTTCAAATATGTCCCAGTTTTCGTACCCTGGTACTCGGGTGCAACATTCCAGACGCTTTACTAACACTCTCCCGACTTGGAGAGTCAGTCCCTTTAACCTCCTGTTTGGCCCAGTTTGCAATTTCTGCGGAAGATGAACAGGAATAGCGAGAACCAATGAGAGGCTAGCTGGAGGTGTCTGGACAGGCAAATTTAACTCTTATTTCCCACCAGGAAGAGGAAATAACCAAAGGCTCAGCGTGCCGTGCTGGAACCAATTTAGGGCCTGAAGCCATCCGGCGGTGTTGCGGCCAGGTCACAAGAAAGCGAGTTGAAGAAAGGAGCTCAGGGGCACTGTAATTCACAAAACTGCAGAGTTATAAATGACAGCTATCGTCCAAAAATGTACTGAAGTAAGGCTGCCAAGAGGACTTGAAAGCGGGGCAGAATTGCAGGAAACCGATTTCAGGAGGTAGACTGGAATTGCATTGAAAGCATAGGAAAAGAGGCAGAACGTCCACAATGATGCACTTGGCCAAAAAGGGCGTATGCGTTTTTTCCTGAATATATTCTGGAAAAAACGCATACGCACTTTTTGGCCAACCAATCAAACTTGCAAAGGAAATCTGCACTACAATGAAGTCTCACTTCCCCCCGGTCAAAAGGGCCATCTGAAAAAAGTGTAAAATCCAGAAAGGCAGGACAGGCCATGGAGAACTGGGAGCCTTGTTATGCTGATGGGCGGGATGTAAATTGCCAACAGACACTCGGGAGAAGTGTATGGTGTTTCCTGAAACATCTAAAAAACAAAGCAACAGAGCCTAGGGCACTTCCACTTATGGTCCTATAGCTTAGGGAAATTAAAATCAAAAAGACACAGCCACCCCAAAGTTTGGGACGCCTCTGTTTACAAGAACCTCGTTTACCGTACAAGTTCAATATCACAGAATGTGAAAAATGGATAAAGAACTTGTGGTACTTACGTACAATGCAGTATCACTCAACAATGAAATCTATGTCATCAGGCCCGTAGCAGCATAATGAGTAGATTCAGGTACGATGATTCTAACTGAAATAAGTCACACAGAAAAAGAAACATCATAAGATATCAGTAATACACGGAATGTAAACTTGGCTACACAGGAACTGAATTCCAAAACAGAACAGGTTCTCAAATTTAGAAAACCAACTTATGCTTGCTTAAGGGGAAAGGTGAGCTGGGTTGCTGCATAAAACCAGAGATTGAAATGAGCACAGATAAAGTTCCTTAAGCCAAATATGGAATAGACAAGAGCTACTCCTTGCTCAACGAAATGGACTCAACACCGCATATTAAACGCCTAAGAATGTACCTGACTAGTGAGTATCTTAAAACCTATGGATTGCTATGTCTCTGAAAGAGAATCAAGCATGTGTACAGGGGCATAAACGCAGCAGTGATAGGATTGGAGAGGTTCGTGAGCAAATGAAGACCCTTTGAAGTCATATTGCATGGTACCCATTCCACGGGTTTCAACTACCCAGGTTTATGGTATTCTTCCTTCAGCTAAAACATGCATGTGGAACCTAGAGTATGATCAACCATGTGATCGGGAGACGTGTTCAAATATGTCTCAGTTTTCCTCCCCTGGTACTCGGGTGCAACATTCCAGCCGCTTTACTAACACTCTCCCCACTTGGAGAGTCAGCGCCTTTAACGTCCTGTTTGGCCCAGTTTGCAATTTCTGCGGAAGATGAACAGGAATAGCGAGAACCAATGAGAGGCTAGCTGCAGGTGTCTGGACGGGCAAATTTAACTCTCATTTCCCACCAGGAAGAGGAATTAACCAAAGGCTCAGCATGGGGGGCCGGAACCAGATTAGGGCCTGAAGCCATCCTGTGGTGTTGCGGCCAGGTCACAAGAAAGCGAGTTGAAGAAAGGAGCTCAGGGACACTGTAATTCACAAACCTGCAGAGTTATAAATGACAGCTATCGTCCAAAAATAGACTGAAGTAAGGCTGCCAAGAGGACTTGAAAGCGGGGCAGAATTGCAGGGAACCCATTTCAGGAGGTAGACTGGAATTGCATTGAAAGCATAGGAAAAGAGGCAGAACGTCCACAATGATGCACTTGGCCAAAAAGGGCGTATGCGTTTTTTCCTGAATATATTCAGGAAAAAACGCATACGCCCTTTTTGGCCAACCAAGCAAGCTTGCAAAGGAAATCTGCACTACAATGAAGTCTCACTTCCCCCCGGTCAAAAGGGCCATCTGAAAAAAGTGTAAAATCCAGAAAGGCAGGACAGGCCATGGAGAACATGAACCTTGTTATTCTGAAGGGCGGGATGTAAATTGCCAACAAACACTCGGGAGAAGTGTATGGTGTTTCCTGAAACATCTAAAAAACAAAGCAACAGAGCCTAGGGAACTTCCACTTATGGTTCTATAGCTTAGGGAATTTAAAATCAAAAAGACACAGCCACCCCAAAGTTTCGAACGGCTCTGTTTACAAGAACCTCGTTTACAGTACAAGTTCAACATCGCAGAAAGTGAAAAATGGATAAAAAAGTTGTGGTATTTACTTACAAAGCAATATCACTCAGCAATGAAATCTATGTCATCAGGCCCTTAGCAGCACAATGAGTGGATTCAGGTATGATGATTCTAACTGAAATAAGTGACACAGAAAAAGAAACATCATAAGATATCAGTAATACACGGAATGTAAACTTGGCTACACAGGAACTGAATTACAGAACAGAACAGGGTCTCAAATTTAGAAAACCAACTTATGCTTGCTTAAGGGTAAAGGTGAGTTGGGGTGCTGCATAAAACCAGAGATTGAAATGAGCACAGATAAATTTCCTTAAGCCAAATATGGAATAGACAAGAGCTACTCCTTGCTCAAAGAAATGGACTCAACACCGCATGTTAAACGCCTAAGAATGTACCTGACTAGTAAGTATCTTAAAACCTAGGGATTGCTATGTCTCCGAAAGAGAATCAAGCATGTGTACAGGGACATAAACGCAGCAGTGATAGGATTGGAGAGGTTCGGTGAGCAAATGAAGACCCTTTGAAGTCATATTGCATGGTACCCATTCCACGGGTCTCAACTACCCAGGTTTTAGGTATTCTTCCTTCAGCTAAAACATGCATGTGGAACCCAGAGTATGATCAACCATGTGATCGGGAGACGTGTTCAAATATGTCTCAGTTTTCCTCCCCTGGTACTCGGGTGCAACATTCCAGACGATTTACTAACACTCTCTCCACTTGGCGAGTCAGTCCGTTTAACCTCCTGTTTGGCCCAGTTTGCAATTTCTGTGGAAGATGAACAGGAATAGCGAGAACCAATGAGAGACTAGCTGGAGGTGTCTGGATGGGCAAATTTAACTCTCATTTCCCACCAGGAAGAGGAATTAACCAAAGGCTCAGCGTGCCATGCCAGAACCAGATTAGGGCCTGAAGTCATCCTGCGGTGTTGCGGCCAGGTCACAAGAAAGCGAGTTGAAGAAAGGAGCTCAGGGGCACTGTAATTCACAAACCTGCAGAGTTATAAATGACAGCTATCGTCCAAAAATATACTGAAGTAAGGCTGCCAAGAGGACTTGAAAGCGGGGCAGAATTGCAGGAAACCGATTTCAGGAGGTAGACTGGAATTGCATTGAAAGCATAGGAAAAGAGGCAGAACGTCCACAATGATGCACTTGGCCAAAAAGGGCGTATGCGTTTTTTCCTGAATATATTCAGGAAAAAACGCATACGCCCTTTTTGGCCAACCAAGCAAACTTGCAAAGGAAATCTGCACTACAATGAAGTCTCACTTCCCCCCGGTCAAAAGGGCCATCTGAAAAAAGTGTAAAATCCAGAAAGGCAGGACAGGCCATGGAGAACTGGGAGCATTGTTATGCTGATGGGCGGGATGTAAATTGCCAACAGACACTCGGGAGAAGTGTATGGTGTTTTCTGAAACATCTAAAAAACAAAGCAACAGAGCCTAGGGCACTGCCACTTATGGTCCTATAGCTTAGGGAAATTAAAATCAAAAAGACACAGCCACCCCAAAGTTTGGGACGCCTCTGTTTACAAGAACCTCGTTTACCGTACAAGTTCAATATCACAGAAAGTGAAAAATGGATAAAGAAGTTGTGGTATTTACGTACAATGCAGTATCACTCAGCAATGAAATCTATGTCATCAGGCCCGTAGCAGCATAATGAGTGGATTCAGGTACGATGATTCTAACTGAAATAAGTCACACAGAAAAAGAAACATCATAAGATATCACTAATACACGGAATGTAAACTTGGCTACACAGGAACTGAATTCCAAAACAGAACAGGTTCTCAAATTTAGAAAACCAACTTATGCTTGCCTAAGGGGAAAGGTGAGTTCGGTTGCTGCATAAAACCAGAGATTGAAATGAGCACAGATAAAGTTCCTTCAGCCAAATATGGAATACACAAGAGCTACTCCTTGCTCAATGAAATGGACTCAACACCGCATATTAAACGCCTAAGAATGTACCTGACTAGTAAGTATCTTAAAACCTATGGATTGCTATGTCTCCGAAAGAGAATCAAGCATGTGTACAGGGGCATAAACGCAGCAGTGATAGGATTGGAGAGGTTCGGTGAGCAAATGAAGACCCTTTGAAGTCATATTGCATGGTACCCATTACACGGGTTTCAACTACCCAGGTTTTAGGTATTCTTCCTTCAGCTAAAACATGCATGTGGAACCCAGAGTATGATCAACCATGTGATCGGGAGACGTGTTCAAATATGTCTCAGTTTTCCTCCCCTGGTACTCGGGTGCAACATTCCAGACGCTTTACTAACACTCTCCCCACTTGGAGAGTCAGCGCCTTTAACCTCCTGTTTGGCACAGTTTGCAATTTCTGCGGAAGATGAACAGGAATAGCGAGAACCAATGAGAGGCTAGCTGGAGGTGTCTGGACGGGCAAATTTAACTCTCATTTCCCACCAGGAAGAGGAATTAACCAAAGGCTCAGCATGCCGGGCCGGAACCAGATTAGGGCCTGAAGCCATCCTGCGGTGTTGCAGCCAGGTCACAAGAAAGCGAGTTGAGGAAAGGAGCTCAGGGGCACTGTAATTCACAAACCTGCAGAGTTATAAATGACAGCTATCGTCCAAAAATAGACTGAAGTAAGGCTGCCAAGAGGACTTGAAAGCGGGGCAGAATTGCAGGAAACCAATTTCAGGAGGTAGACAGGAATTGCATTGAAAGCATAGGAAAAGAGGCAGAACGTCCACAATGATGCACTTGGCCAAAAAGGGCGTATGCATTTTTTCCTGAATATATTCAGGAAAAAACGCGTACGCCCTTTTTGGCCAACCAAGCAAGCTTGCAAAGGAAATCTGCACTACAATGAAGTCTCACTTCCCCCCGGTCAAAAGGGCCATCTGAAAAAAGTGTAAAATCCAGAAAGGCAGGACAGGCCATGGAGAACTGGGAGCCTTGTTATGCTGATGGGCGGGATGTAAATTGCCAACAACCACTCGGGAGAAGTGTATGGTGTTTCCTGAAACATCTAAAAAACAAAGCAACAGAGCCTAGGGCACTTCCACTTATGGTCCTATAGCTTAGGGAAATTAAAATCAAAAAGACACAGCCACCCCAAAGTTTGGAACGGCTCTGTTTACAAGAACCTCGTTTACAGTACAAGTTCAACATCGCAGAAAGTGAAAAATGGATAAAGAAGTTGTGGTATTCACTTACAAAGCAATATCACTCAGCAATGAAATCTATGTCATCAGGCCCTTAGCAGCACAATGAGTGGATTCAGGTATGATGATTCTAACTGAAATAAGTCACACAGAAAAAGAAACATCATAAGATATCAGTAATACACGGAATGGAAACTTGGCTACACAGGAACTGAATTACAGAACAGAACAGGGTCTCAAATTTAGAAAACCAACTTATGCTTGCTTAAGGGTAAAGGTGAGTTGGGGTGCTGCATAAAACCAGAGATTGAAATGAGCACAGATAAAGTTCCTTAAGCCAAATATGGAATAGACAAGAGCTACTCCTTGCTCAACGAAATGGACTCAACACCGCATATTAAACGCCTAAGAATGTACCTGACTAGTAAGTATCTTAAAACCTATGGATTGCTATGTCTCCGAAAGAGAATCAAGCATGTGTACAGGGGCATAAACGCAGCAGTGATAGGATTGGAGAGGTTCGGTGAGCAAATGAAGACCCTTTGAAGTCATATTGCATGGTACCCATTACACGGGTCTTAACTCTCCAGGTTTAAGGTATTCTTCCTTCAGCTAAAACATGCATGTGGAACCTAGAGTATGATCAACCATGTGATCGGGAGACGTGTTCAAATATGTCTCAGTTTTCGTACCCTGGTACTCGGGTGCAACATTCCAGATGCTTTACTAACACTCTCCCGACTTGGAGAGTCAGTCCCTTTAACCTCCTGTTTGGCCCAGTTTGCAATTTCTGTGGAAGATGAACAGGAATAGCGAGAACCAATGAAAGACTAGCTGGAGGTGTCTGGATGGGCAAATTTAACTCTCATTTCCCACCAGGAAGAGGAATTAACCAAAGGCTCAGCATGCCGTGCCAGAACCAGATTAGGGCCTGAAGCCATCCTGCGGTGTTGCGGCCAGGTCACAAGAAAGCGAGTTGAAGAAAGGAGCTCAGGGGCACTGTAATTCACAAACCTGCAGAGTTATAAATGACAGCTATCGTCCAAAAATAGACTGAAGTAAGGCTGCCAAGAGGACTTGAAAGCGGGGCAGAATTGCAGGAAACCGATTTCAGGAGGTAGACTGGAATTGCATTGAAAGCATAGGAAAAGAGGCAGAACGTCCACAATGATGCACTTGGCCAAAAAGGGCGTATGCATTTTTTCCTGAATATATTCAGGAAAAAACGCATACGCACTTTTTGGCCAACCAAGCAAGCTTGCAAAGGAAATCTGCACTACAATGAAGTCTCACTTCCCCCCGGTCAAAAGGGCCATCTGAAAAAAGTGTAAAATCCAGAAAGGCAGGACAGGCCATGGAGAACTGGGAGCCTTGTTATGCTGATGGGCGGGATGTAAATTGCCAACAGACACTTGGGAGAAGTGTATGGTGTTTCCTGAAACAACTAAAAAACAAAGCAACAGAGCCTAGGGCACTTCCACTTATGGTCCTATAGCTTAGGGAAATTAAAATCAAAAACACACAGCCACCCCAAAGTTTGGGACGCCTCCGTTTACAAGAACCTCGTTTACCGTACAAGTTCAATATCACAGAAAGTGAAAAATGGATAAAGAACTTGTGGTACTTACGTACAATGCAGTATCACTCAGCAATGAAATCTATGTCATCAGGCCCGTAGCGCATAATGAGTGGATTCAGGTACGATGATTCTAACTGAAATAAGTCACACAGAAAAAGAAACATCATAAGATATCAGTAATACACGGAATGTAAACTTGGCTACACAGGAACTGAATTACAGAACAGAACAGGGTCTCAAATTTAGAAAACCAACTTATGCTTGCTTAAGGGGAAAGGTGAGTTGGGGTGCTGCATAAAACCAGAGATTGAAATGAGCACAGATAAAGTTCCTTAAGCCAAATATGGAATAGACAAGAGCTACTCCTTGCTCAACGAAATGGACTCAACACCGCATATTAAAAGCCTAAGAATGTACCTGACTAGTAAGTATCTTAAAACCTATGGATTGGTATGTCTCCAAAAGAGAATCAAGCGTGTGTACAGGGGCATAAACGCAGCAGTGATAGGATTGGAGAGGTTCGGTGAGCAAATGAAGACCCTTTGAAGTCATATTGCATGGTACCCATTCCACGGGTTTCAACTAACCAGGTTTAAGGTATTCTTCCTTCAGCTAAAACATGCATGTGGAACCCAGAGTATGATCAACCATGTGGACGAGAGACGTGTTCAAATATGTCTCAGTTTTCCTACCCTGGTACTCGGGTGCAACATTCCAGACGCTTTACTAAGACTCTCCCGACTTGGAGAGTCAGTCCCTTTAACCTCCTGTTTGGCCCAGTTTGCAATTTCTGCGGAAGATGAACAGGAATAGCGAGAACCAATGAGAGGCTAGCTGGAGGTGTCTGGACGGGCAAATTTAACTCTCATTTCTCACCAGGAAGAGGAATTAACCAAAGGCTCAGCATGCCGGGCCGGAACCAGATTAGGGCCTGAAGCCATCCTGCGGTGTTGCGGCCAGCTCAAAAGAAAGCGAGTTGAAGAAAGGAGCTCAGGGGCACTGTAATTCACAAACCTGCAGAGTTATAAATGACAGCTATCGTCCAAAAATAGACTGAAGTAAGGCTGCCAAGAGGACTTGAAAGCGGGGCAGAATTGCAGGAAACCGATTTCAGGAGGTAGACTGGAATTGCATTGAAAGCATAGGAAAAGAGGCAGAACGTCCACAATGATGCACTTGGCCAAAAACGGCGTATGCGTTTTTTCCTGAATATATTCAGGAAAAAACGCATACGCCCTTTTTGGCCAACCAAGCAAGCTTGCAAAGGAAATCTGCACTACAATGAAGTCTCACTTCCCCCCGGTCAAAAGGGCCATCTGAAAAAAGTGTAAAATCCAGAAAGGCAGGACAGGCCATGGAGAACTGGGAGCCTTGTGATGCTGATGGGCGGGATGTAAATTGCCAACAACCACTCGGGAGAAGTGTATGGTGTTTCCTGAAACATCTAAAAAACAAAGCAACAGAGCCTAGGGCACTTCCACTTATGGTCCTATAGCTTAGGGAAATTAAAATCAAAAAGACACAGCCACCCCAAAGTTTGGAACGGCTCTGTTTACAAGGACCTCGTTTACAGTACAAGTTCAACATCGCAGAAAGTGAAAAATGGATAAAGAAGTTGTGGTATTCACTTACAAAGCAATATCACTCAGCAATGAAATCTATGTCATCAGGCCCTTAGCAGCACAATGAGTGGATTCAGGTATGATGATTCTAACTGAAATAAGTCACACAGAAAAAGAAACATCATAAGATATCAGTAATACACGGAATGGAAACTTGGCTACACAGGAACTGAATTACAGAACAGAACAGGGTCTCAAATTTAGAAAACCAACTTATGCTTGCTTAAGGGGAAAGGTGAGTTGGGGTGCTGCATAAAACCAGAGATTGAAATGAGCACAGATAAAGTTCCTTAAGCCAAATATGGAATAGACAAGAGCTACTCCTTGCTCAACGAAATGGACTCAACACCGCATATTAAACGCCTAAGAATGTACCTGACTAGTAAGTATCTTAAAACCTATGGATTGCTATGTCTCCGAAAGAGAATCAAGCATGTGTACAGGGGCATAAACGCAGCACTGATAGGATTGGAGAGGTTCGGTGAGCAAATGAAGACCCTTTGAAGTCATATTGCATGGTACCCATTCCACGGGTCTCAACTCTCCAGGTTTAAGGTATTCTTCCTTCAGCTAAAACATGCATGTGGAACCCAAGTATGATCAACCATGTGAACGGGAGACGTGTTCAAATATGTCTCAGTTTTCCTCCCCTGGTACTCGGGTGCAACATTCCAGACGCTTTACTAACACTCTCCCCACTTGGAGAGTCAGCGCCTTTAACCTCCTGTTTGGCCCAGTTTGCAATTTCTGCGGAAGATGAACAGGAATAGCGAGAACCAATGAGAGACTAGCTGGAGGTGTCTGGACGGGCAAATTTAACTCTCATTTCCCATCAGGAAGAGGAAATAACCAAAGGCTCAGCGTGCCGTGCCGGAACCAGATTAGGGCCTGAAGCCATCCTGCGGTGTTGCAGCCAGGTCACAAGAAAGCGAGTTGAAGAAAGGAGCTCAGGGGCACTGTAATTCACAAACCTGCAGAGTTATAAATGACAGCTATCGTCCAAAAATAGACTGAAGTAAGGCTGCCAAGAGGACTTGAAAGCGGGGCAGAATTGCAGGAAACCGATTTCAGGAGGTAGACTGGAATTGCATTGAAAGCATAGGAAAAGAGGCAGAACGTCCACAATGATGCACTTGGCCAAAAAGGGCGTATGCGTTTTTTCCTGAATATATTCAGGAAAAAACGCATACGCCCTTTTTGGCCAACCAAGCAAGCTTGCAAAGGAAATCTGCACTACAATGAAGTCTCACTTCCCCCGGTCAAAAGGGCCATCTGAAAAAAGTGTAAAATCCAGAAAGGCAGGACAGGCCATGGAGAACTGGGAGCCTTGTTATGCTGATGGGCGGGATGAAAATTGCCAACAACCACTCGGGAGAAGTGTATGGTGTTTCCTGAAACATCTAAAAAACAAAGCAACAGAGCCTAGGGCACTTCCACTTATGGTCCTATAGCTTAGGGAAATTAAAATCAAAAAGACACAGCCACCCCAAAGTTTGGAACGGCTCTGTTTACAAGAACCTCGTTTACAGTACAAGTTCAACATCGCAGAAAGTGAAAAATGGATAAAGAAGTTGTGGTATTCACTTACAAAGCAATAACACT
Organism: Delphinus delphis; assembly: GCF_949987515.2. Classification (NCBI taxonomy): domain Eukaryota; kingdom Metazoa; phylum Chordata; class Mammalia; order Artiodactyla; family Delphinidae; genus Delphinus; species Delphinus delphis. Next base: position 179,617 of record NW_027192748.1, read on the forward strand.
CAGCAATGAAATCTATGTCATCAGGCCCTTAGCAGCACAATGAGTGGATTCAGGTATGATGATTCTAACTGAAATAAGTCACACAGAAAAAGAAACATCATAAGATATCAGTAATACACGGAATGGAAACTTGGCTACACAGGAACTGAATTACAGAACAGAACAGGGTCTCAAATTTAGAAAACCAACTTATGCTTGCTTAAGGGTAAAGGTGAGTTGGGGTGCTGCATAAAACCAGAGATTGAAATGAGCACAGATAAAGTTCCTTAAGCCAAATATGGAATAGACAAGAGCTACTCCTTGCTCAACGAAATGGACTCAACACCGCATATTAAACGCCTAAGAATGTACCTGACTAGTAAGTATCTTAAAACCTATGGATTGCTATGTCTACGAAAGAGAATCAAGCATGTGTACAGGGGCATAAACGCAGCAGTGATAGGATTGGAGAGGTTCGGTGAGCAAATGAAGACCCTTTGAAGTCATATTGCATGGTACCCATTACACGGGTCTTAACTCTCCAGGTTTAAGGTATTCTTCCTTCAGCTAAAACATGCATGTGGAACCCAAGTATGATCAACCATGTGAACGGGAGACGTGTTCAAATATGTCTCAGTTTTCCTCCCCTGGTACTCGGGTGCAACATTCCAGACGCTTTACTAACACTCTCCCCACTTGGAGAGTCAGCGCCTTTAACCTCCTGTTTGGCCCAGTTTGCAATTTCTGCGGAAGATGAACAGGAATAGCGAGAACCAATGAGAGGCTAGCTGGAGGTGTCTGGACGGGCAAATTTAACTCTCATTTCCCACCAGGAAGAGGAAATAACCAAAGGCTCAGCGTGCCGTGCCGGAACCAGATTAGGGCCTGAAGCCATCCTGTGGTGTTGCAGCCAGGTCACAAGAAAGCGAGTTGAAGAAAGGAGCTCAGGGGCACTGTAATTCACAAACCTGCAGAGTTATAAATGACAGCTATCGTCCAAAAATAGACTGAAGTAAGGCTGCCAAGAGGACTTGAAAGCGGGGCAGAATTGCAGGAAACCGATTTCAGGAGGTAGACTGGAATTGCATTGAAAGCATAGGAAAAGAGGCAGAACGTCCACAATGATGCACTTGGCCAAAAAGGGCGTATGCGTTTTTTCCTGAATATATTCAGGAAAAAACGCATACGCCCTTTTTGGCCAACCAAGCAAACTTGCAAAGGAAATCTGCACTACAATGAAGTCTCACTTCCCCCCGGTCAAAAGGGCCATCTGAAAAAAGTGTAAAATCCAGAAAGGCAGGACAGGCCATGGAGAACTGGGAGCCTTGTTATGCTGATGGGCGGGATGTAAATTGCCAACAGACACTCGGGAGAAGTGTATGGTGTTTCCAGAAACATCTAAAAAACAAAGCAACAGAGCCTAGGGCACTTCCACTTATGGTCCTATAGCTTAGGGAAATTAAAATCAAAAAGACACAGCCACCCCAAAGTTTGGGACGCCTCCGTTTACAAGAACCTCGTTTACCGTACAAGTTCAATATCACAGAAAGTGAAAAATGGATAAAGAAGTTGTGGTATTTACTTACAAAACAATATCACTCAGCAATGAAATCTGTGTCATCAGGCCCTTAGCAGCACAATGAGTGGATTCAGGTACGATGATTCTAACTGAAATAAGTCACACAGAAAAAGAAACATCATAAGATATCACTAATACACGGAATGGAACCTTGGCTACACAGGAACTGCATTCCAAAACAGAACAGGGTCTCAAATTTAGAAAACCAACTTATGCTTGCTTCAGGGTAAAGGTGAGTTGGGATGCTGCATAAAACCAGAGATTGAAATGAGCACAGATAAAGTTCCTTAAGCCAAATATGGAATAGACAAGAGCTACTCCTTGCTCAATGAAATGGACTCAACACCCCATATTAAACGCCTAAGAATGTACCTGAGTAGTCAGTATCTTAAAACCTATGGATTGCTATGTCTCCAAAAGTGAATCAAGCGTGTGTACAGGGGCATAAACGCAGCAGTGATAGGATTGGAGAGGTTCGGTGAGCAAATGAAGACCCTTTGAAGTCATATTGCATGGTACCCATTCCACGGGTTTCAACTACCCAGGTTTTAGGTATTCTTCCTTCAGCTAAAACATGCATGTGGAACCCAGAGTATGATCAACCATGTGAACGGGAGACGTGTTCAAATATGTCTCAGTTTTCCTCACCTGGTACTCGGGTGCAACATTCCAGACGCTTTACTAACACTCTCCCGACTTGGAGAGTCAGTCCCTTTAACCTCCTGTTTGGCCCAGTTTGCAATTTCTGCGGAAGATGAACAGGAATAGGGAGAACCAATGAGAGACTAGCTGGAGGTCTCTGAACGGGCAAATTTAACTCTCATTTCCCACCAGGAAGAGGAATTAACCAAAGGCTCAGCATGCCGGGCCAGAACCAGATTAGGGCCTGAAGCCATCCTGCGGTGTTGCGGCCAGGTCACAAGAAAGCGAGTTGAAGAAAGGAGCTCAGGGACACTGTAATTCACAAACCTGCAGAGTTATAAATGACAGCTATCGTACAAAAATAGACTGAAGTAAGGCTGCCAAGAGGACTTGAAAGCGGGGCAGAATTGCAGGAAACCGATTTCAGGAGGTAGACTGGAATTGCATTGAAAGCATAGGAAAAGAGGCAGAACGTCCACAATGATGCACTTGGCCAAAAAGGGCGTATGCGTTTTTTCCTGAATATATTCAGGAAAAAACGCATACGCCCTTTTTGGCCAACCAAGCAAGCTTGCAAAGGAAATCTGCACTACAATGAAGTCTCACTTCCCCCCGGTCAAAAGGGCCATCTGAAAAAAGTGTAAAATCCAGAAAGGCAGGACAGGCCATGGAGAACTGGGAGCCTTGTTATGCTGATGGGCGGGATGTAAATTGCCAACAGACACTTGGGAGAAGTGTATGGTGTTTCCTGAAACATCTAAAAAACAAAGCAACAGAGCCTAGGGCACTTCCACTTATGGTCCTATAGCTTAGGGAAATTAAAATCAAAAAGACACAGCCACCCCAAAATTTGGAACGGCTCTGTTTACAAGAACCTCGTTTACAGTACAAGTTCAACATCGCAGAAAGTGAAAAATGGATAAAGAAGTTGTGGTATTCACTTACAAAGCAATATCACTCAGCAATGAAATCTATGTCATCAGGCCCTTAGCAGCACAATGAGTGGATTCAGGTATGATGATTCTAACTGAAATAAGTCACACAGAAAAAGAAACATCATAAGATATCAGTAATACACGGAATGGAAACTTGGCTACACAGGAACTGAATTACAGAACAGAACAGGGTCTCAAATTTAGAAAACCAACTTATGCTTGCTTAAGGGGAAAGGTGAGTTGGGGTGCTGCATAAAACCAGAGATTGAAATGAGCACAGATAAAGTTCCTTAAGCCAAATATGGAATAGACAAGAGCTACTCCTTGCTCAACGAAATGGACTCAACACCGCATATTAAACGCCTAAGAATGTACCTGACTAGTAAGTATCTTAAAACCTATGGATTGCTATGTATCCGAAAGAGAATCAAGCATGTGTACAGGGGCATAAACGCAGCAGTGATAGGATTGGAGAGGTTCGGTGAGCAAATGAAGACCCTTTGAAGTCATATTGCATGGTACCCATTACACGGGTCTTAACTCTCCAGGTTTAAGGTATTCTTCCTTCAGCTAAAACATGCATGTGGAACCCAAGTATGATCAACCATGTGAACGGGAGACGTGTTCCAATATGTCTCAGTTTTCCTCCCCTGGTACTCGGGTGCAACATTCCAGACGCTTTACTAACACTCTCCCCACTTGGAGAGTCAGCGCCTTTAACCTCCTGTTTGGCCCAGTTTGCAATTTCTGCGGAAGATGAACAGGAATAGCGAGAACCAATGAGAGACTAGCTGGAGGTGTCTGGACGGGCAAATTTAACTCTCATTTCCCACCAGGAAGAGGAAATAACCAAAGGCTCAGCGTGCCGTGCCGGAACCAGATTAGGGCCTGAAGCCATCCTGCGGTGTTGCAGCCAGGTCACAAGAAAGCGAGTTGAAGAAAGGAGCTCAGGGGCACTGTAATTCACAAACCTGCAGAGTTATAAATGACAGCTATCGTCCAAAAATAGACTGAAGTAAGGCTGCCAAGAGGACTTGAAAGCGGGGCAGAATTGCAGGAAACCGATTTCAGGAGGTAGACTGGAATTGCATTGAAAGCATAGGAAAAGAGGCAGAACGTCCACAATGATGCACTTGGCCAAAAAGGGCGTATGCGTTTTTTCCTGAATATATTCAGGAAAAAACGCATACGCCCTTTTTGGCCAACCAAGCAAGCTTGCAAAGGAAATCTGCACTACAATGAAGTCTCACTTCCCCCCGGTCAAAAGGGCCATCTGAAAAAAGTGTAAAATCCAGAAAGGCAGGACAGGCCATGGAGAACTGGGAGCCTTGTTATGCTGATGGGCGGGATGTAAATTGCCAACAACCACTCGGGAGAAGTGTATGGTGTTTCCTGAAACATCTAAAAAACAAAGCAACAGAGCCTAGGGCACTTCCACTTATGGTCCTATAGCTTAGGGAAATTAAAATCAAAAAGACACAGCCACCCCAAAGTTTGGAACGGCTCTGTTTACAAGAACCTCGTTTACAGTACAAGTTCAACATCGCAGAAAGTGAAAAATGGATAAAGAAGTTGTGGTATTCACTTACAAAGCAATATCACTCAGCAATGAAATCTATGTCATCAGGCCCTTAGCAGCACAATGAGTGGATTCAGGTATGATGATTCTAACTGAAATAAGTCACACAGAAAAAGAAACATCATAAGATATCAGTAATACACGGAATGGAAACTTGGCTACACAGGAACTGAATTACAGAACAGAACAGGGTCTCAAATTTAGAAAACCAACTTATGCTTGCTTAAGGGGAAAGGTGAGTTGGGGTGCTGCATAAAACCAGAGATTGAAATGAGCACAGATAAAGTTCCTTAAGCCAAATATGGAATAGACAAGAGCTACTCCTTGCTCAACGAAATGGACTCAACACCGCATATTAAACGCCTAAGAATGTACCTGACTAGTAAGTATCTTAAAACCTATGGATTGCTATGTCTCCGAAAGAGAATCAAGCATGTGTACAGGGGCATAAACGCAGCAGTGATAGGATTGGAGAGGTTCGGTGAGCAAATGAAGACCCTTTGAAGTCATATTGCATGGTACCCATTACACGGGTCTTAACTCTCCAGGTTTAAGGTATTCTTCCTTCAGCTAAAACATGCATGTGGAACCCAAGTATGATCAACCATGTGAACGGGAGACGTGTTCAAATATGTCTCAGTTTTCCTCCCCTGGTACTCGGGTGCAACATTCCAGACGCTTTACTAACACTCTCCCGACTTGGAGAGTCAGGCCCTTTAACCTCCTGTTTGGCCCAGTTTGCAGTTTCTGCGGAAGATGAACAGGATTAGGGAGAACCAATGAGAGACTAGCTGGAGGTCTCTGAACGGGCAAATTTAACTCTCATTTCCCACCAGGAAGAGGAATTAACCAAAGGCTCAGCATGCCGGGCCGGAACCAGATTAGGGCCTGAAGCCATCCTGCGGTGTTGCGGCCAGGTCACAAGAAAGCGAGTTGAAGAAAGGAGCTCAGGGGCACTGTAATTCACAAACCTGCAGAGTTATAAATGACAGCTATCGTCCAAAAATAGACTGAAGTAAGGCTGCCAAGAGGACTTGAAAGCGGGGCAGAATTGCAGGAAACCGATTTCAGGAGGTAGACTGGAATTGCATTGAAAGCATAGGAAAAGAGGCAGAACGTACACAATGATGCACTTGGCCAAAAAGGGCGTATGCGTTTTTTCCTGAATATATTCAGGAAAAAACGCATACGCCCTTTATGGCCAACCAAGCAAGCTTGCAAAGGAAATCTGCACTACAATGAAGTCTCACTTCCCCCCGGTCAAAAGGGCCATCTGAAAAAAGTGTAAAATCCAGAAAGGCAGGACAGGCCATGGAGAACTGGGAGCCTTGTTATGCTGATGGGCGGGATGTAAATTGCCAACAACCACTCGGGAGAAGTGTATGGTGTTTCCTGAAACATCTAAAAAACAAAGCAACAGAGCCTAGGTCACTTCCACTTATGGTCCTATAGCTTAGGGAAATTAAAATCAAAAAGACACAGCCACCCCAAAGTTTGGAACGGCTCTGTTTACAAGAACCTCGTTTACAGTACAAGTTCAACATCGCAGAAAGTGAAAAATGGATAAAGAAGTTGTGGTATTTACTTACAAAGCAATATCACTCAGCAATGAAATCTGTGTCATCAGGCCCTTAGCAGCACAATGAGTGGATTCAGGTATGATGATTCTAACTGAAGTAAGTCACACAGAAAAAGAAACATCATAAGATATCAGTAATACACGGAATGTAAACTTGGCTACACAGGAACTGCATTCCAAAACAGAACAGGGTCTCAAATTTAGAAAACCAACTTATGCTTGCTTAAGGGGAAAGGTGAGTTGGGGTGCTGCATAAAACCAGAGATTGAAATGAGCACAGATAAAGTTCCTTAAGCCAAATATAGAATAGACAAGAGCTACTCCTTGCTCAACGAAATGGACTCAACACCGCATATTAAACGCCTAAGAATGTACCTGACTAGTAAGTATCTTAAAACCTATGGATTGCTATGTCTCCAAAAGAGAATCAAGCGTGTGTACAGGGGCATAAACGCAGCAGTGATAGGATTGGAGAGGTTCGGTGAGCAAATGAAGACCCTTTGAAGTCATATTGCATGGTACCCATTCCACGGGTCTCAACTCTCCAGGTTTAAGGTATTCTTCCTTCAGCTAAAACATGCATGTGGAACCCAGAGTATGATCAACCATGTGAACGGAAGACGTGTTCAAATATGTCTCAGTTTTCCTCCCCTGGTACTCAGGTGCAACATTCCACACGCTTTACTAACACTCTCCCGACTTGGAGAGTCAGTCCCTTTAACCTCCTGTTTGGCCCAGTTTGCAATTTCTGCGGAAGATGAACAGGAATAGTGAGAACCAATGAGAGACTAGCTGGAGGTGTCTGAACCGGCAAATTTAACTCTCATTTCCCACCAGGAAGAGGAATTAACCAAAGGCTCAGCATGCCGTGCCGGAACCAGATTAGGGCCTGAAGCCATCCTGCGGTGTTGCGGCCAGGTCACAAGAAAGCGAGTTGAAGAAAGGAGCTCAGGGGCACTGTAATTCACAAACCTGCAGAGTTATAAATGACAGCTATCGTCCAAAAATAGACTGAAGTAAGGCTGCCAAGAGGACTTGAAAGCGGGGCAGAATTGCAGGAAACCAATTTCAGGAGGTAGACTGGAATTGCATTGAAAGCATAGGAAAAGAGGCAGAACGTCCACAATGATGCACTTGGCCAAAAAGGGCGTATGCGTTTTTCCCTGAATATATTCAGGAAAAAACGCATACGCCCTTTTTGGCCAACCAAGCAAGCTTGCAAAGGAAATCTGCACTACAATGAAGTCTCACTTCCCCCCGGTCAAAAGGGCCATCTGAAAAAAGTGTAAAATCCAGAAAGGCAAGAGGCCATGGAGAACTGGGAGCCTTGTTATGCCGATGGGCGGGAATTAAATTGCCAACAGACACTCGGGAGAAGTGTATGGTGTTTCCTGAAACATCTAAAAAACAAAGCAACAGAACCTAGGGCACTTCCACTTATGGTCCTATAGCTTAGGGAAATTAAAATCAAAAAGACACAGCCACCCCAAAGTTTGGAACGGCTCTGTTTACAAGAACCTCGTTTACAGTACAAGTTCAACATCGCAGAAAGTGAAAAATGGATAAAGAACTTGTGGTATTTACTTACAAAGCAATATCACTCAGCAATGAAATCTGTGTCATCAGGCCCTTAGCAGCACAATGAGTGGATTCAGGTATGATGATTCTAACTGAAATAAGTCACACAGAAAAAGAAACATCATAAGATATCAGTAATACACGGAATGTAAACTTGGCTACACAGGAACTGAATTACAGAACAGAACAGGGTCTCAAATTTAGAAAACCAACTTATTCTTGCTTAAGGGGAAAGGTGAGTTGGGGTGCTGCATAAAACCAGAGATTGAAATGAGCACAGATAAAGTTCCTTAAGCCAAATATAGAATAGACAAGAGCTACTCCTTGCTCAACGAAATGGACTCAACACCCCATATTAAACGCCTAAGAATGTACCTGACTAGTAAGTATCTTAAAACCTATGGATTGCTATGTCTCCAAAAGAGAATCAAGCGTGTGTACAGGGGCATAAACGCAGCAGTGATAGGATTGGAGAGGTTCGGTGAGCAAATGAAGACCCTTTGAAGTCATATTGCATGGTACCCATTCCACGGGTCTCAACTCTCCAGGTTTAAGGTATTCTTCCTTCAGCTAAAACATGCATGTGGAACCCAGAGTATGATCAACCATGTGAATGGAAGACGTGTTCAAATATGTCTCAGTTTTCCTCCCCTGGTACTCGGGTGCAACATTCCACACGCTTTACTAACACTCTCCCGACTTGGAGAGTCAGTCCCTTTAACCTCCTGTTTGGCCCAGTTTGCAATTTCTGCGGAAGATGAACAGGAATAGTGAGAACCAATGAGAGACTAGCTGGAGGTGTCTGAACGGGCAAATTTAACTCTCATTTCCCACCAGGAAGAGGAATTAACCAAAGGCTCAGCATGCCGTGCCGGAACCAGATTAGGGCCTGAAGCCATCCTGCGGTGTTGCGGCCAGGTCACAAGAAAGCGAGTTGAAGAAAGGAGCTCAGGGGCACTGTAATTCACAAACCTGCAGAGTTATAAATGACAGCTATCGTCCAAAAATAGACTGAAGTAAGGCTGCCAAGAGGACTTGAAAGCGGGGCAGAATTGCAGGAAACCGATTTCAGGAGGTAGACTGGAATTGCATTGAAAGCATAGGAAAAGAGGCAGAACGTCCACAATGATGCACTTGGCCAAAAAGGGCGTATGCGTTTTTCCCTGAATATATTCAGGAAAAAACGCATACGCCCTTTTTGGCCAACCAAGCAAGCTTGCAAAGGAAATCTGCACTACAATGAAGTCTCACTTCCCCCCGGTCAAAAGGGCCATCTGAAAAAAGTGTAAAATCCAGAAAGGCAAGAGGCCATGGAGAACTGGGAGCCTTGTTATGCCAATGGGCGGGAATTAAATTGCCAACAGACACTCGGGAGAAGTGTATGGTGTTTCCTGAAACATCTAAAAAACAAAGCAACAGAACCTAGGGCACTTCCACTTATGGTCCTATAGCTTAGGGAAATTAAAATCAAAAAGACACAGCCACCCCAAAGTTTGGAACGGCTCTGTTTACAAGAACCTCGTTTACAGTACAAGTTCAACATCGCAGAAAGTGAAAAATGGATAAAGAACTTGTGGTATTTACTTACAAAGCAATATCACTCAGCAATGAAATCTGTGTCATCAGGCCCTTAGCAGCACAATGAGTGGATTCAGGTATGATGATTCTAACTGAAATAAGTCACACAGAAAAAGAAACATCATAAGATATCAGTAATACACGGAATGTAAACTTGGCTACACAGGAACTGAATTACAGAACAGAACAGGGTCTCAAATTTAGAAAACCAACTTATGCTTGCTTAAGGGTAAAGGTGAGTTGGGGTGCTGCATAAAACCAGAGATTGAAATGAGCACAGATAAAGTTCCTTAAGTCAAATATGGAATAGACAAGAGCTACTCCTTGCTCAACGAAATGGACTCAACACCGCATATTAAACGCCTAAGAATGTACCTGACTAGTAAGTATCTTAAAACCTATGGATTGCTATGTCTCCGAAAGAGAATCAAGCATGTGTACAGGGGCATAAACGCAGCAGTGATAGGATTGGAGAGGTTCGGTGAGCAAATGAAGACCCTTTGAAGTCATATTGCATGGTACCCATTACACGGGTCTTAACTCTCCAGGTTTAAGGTATTCTTCCTTCAGCTAAAACATGCATGTGGAACCCAAGTATGATCAACCATGTGAACGGGAGACGTGTTCAAATATGTCTCAGTTTTCCTCCCCTGGTACTCGGGTGCAACATTCCAGACGCTTTACTAACACTCTCCCAACTTGGAGAGTCAGCGCCTTTAACCTCCTGTTTGGCCCAGTTTGCAATTTCTGCGGAAGATGAACAGGAATAGCGAGAACCAATGATAGACTAGCTGGAGGTGTCTGGACGGGCAAATTTAACTCTCATTTCCCACCAGGAAGAGGAAATAACCAAAGCCTCAGCGTGCCGTGCCGGAACCAGATTAGGGCCTGAAGCCATCCTGCGGTGTTGCAGCCAGGTCACAAGAAAGCGAGTTGAAGAAAGGAGCTCAGGGGCACTGTAATTCACAAACCTGCAGAGTTATAAATGACAGCTATCGTCCAAAAATAGACTGAAGTAAGGCTGCCAAGAGGACTTGAAAGCGGGGCAGAATTGCAGGAAACCAATTTCAGGAGGTAGACTGGAATTGCATTGAAAGCATAGGAAAAGAGGCAGAACGTCCACAATGATGCACTTGGCCAAAAAGGGCGTATGCATTTTTTCCTGAATATATTCAGGAAAAAACGCATACGCCCTTTTTGGCCAACCAAGCAAGCTTGCAAAGGAAATCTGCACTACAATGAAGTCTCACTTCCCCCCGGTCAAAAGGGCCATCTGAAAAAAGTGTAAAATCCAGAAAGGCAGGACAGGCCATGGAGAACTGGGAGCCTTGTTATACTGATGGGCGGGATGTAAATTGCCAACAGACACTCGGGAGAAGTGTATGGTGTTTCCTGAAACATCTAAAAAACAAAGCAACAGAGCCTAGGGCACTGCCACTTATGGTCCTATAGCTTAGGGAAATTAAAATCAAAAAGACACAGCCACCCAAAAGTTTGGGACGCCTCTGTTTACAAGAACCTCGTTTACAGTACAAGTTCAACATCGCAGAAAGTGAAAAATGGATAAAGAACTTGTGGTACTTACGTACAATTCAGTATCACTCAGCAATGAAATCTATGTCATCAGGCCCGTAGCAGCATAATGAGTGGATTCAGGTACGATGATTCTAACTGAAATAAGTCACACAGAAAAAGAAACATCATAAGATATCAGTAATACACGGAATGGAAACTTGGCTACACAGGAACTGAATTACAGAACAGAACAGGGTCTCAAATTTAGAAAACCAACTTATGCTTGCTTAAGGGGAAAGGTGAGTTGGGGTGCTGCATAAAACCAGAGATTGAAATGAGCACAGATAAAGTTCCTTAGGCCAAATATGGAATAGACAAGAGCTACTCCTTGCTCAACGAAATGGACTCAACACCGCATATTAAACGCCTAAGAATGTACCTGACTAGTAAGTATCGTAAAACCTATGGATTGCTATGTCTCCGAAAGAGAATCAAGCATGTGTACAGGGGCATGAACGCAGCAGTGATAGGATTGGAGAGGTTCGGTGAGCAAATGAAGACCCTTTGAAGTCATATTGCATGGTACCCATTCCACGGGTCTCAACTACCCAGGTTTTAGGTATTCTTCCTTCAGCTAAAACATGCATGTGGAACCCAGAGTATGATCAACCATGTGATCGGGAGCCGTGTTCAAATATGTCTCAGTTTTCCTCCCCTGGTACTCGGGTGCAACATTCCAGACGCTTTACTAACACTCTCCCCACTTGGAGAGTCAGCGCCTTTAACCTCCTGTTTGGCCCAGTTTGCAATTTCTGCGGAAGATGAACAGGAATAGCGAGAACCAATGAGAGGCTAGCTGGAGGTGTCTGGACGGGCAAATTTAACTCTCATTTCCCACAAGGAAGAGGAAATAACCAAAGGCTCAGCGTGCCGTACCGGAACCAGATTAGGGCCTGAAGCCATCCTGCGGTGTTGCGGCCAGGTCACAAGAAAGCGAGTTGAAGAAAGGAGCTCAGGGGCACTGTAATTCACAAACCTGCAGAGTTATAAATGACAGCTATCGTCCAAAAATAAACTGAAATTAGGCTGCCAAGAGGACTTGAAAGCGGGGCAGAATTGCAGGAAACCGATTTCAAGAGGTAGACTGGAATTGCATTGAAAGCATAGGAAAAGAGGCAGAACGTCCACAATGATGCACTTGACCAAAAAGGGCATACGCGTTTTTTCCTGAATATATTCAGGAAAAAACGCATACGCCCTTTTTGGCCAACCAAGCAAGCTTGCAAAGGAAATCTGCACTACAATGAAGTCTCACTTCCCCCCGGTCAAAAGGGCCATCTGAAAATAGTGTAAAATCCAGAAAGGCAGGACAGGCCATGGAGAACTGGGAGCCTTGTTATGCTGATGGGCGGGATGTAAATTGCCAACAACCACTCGGGAGAAGTGTATGGTGTTTCCTGAAACATCTAAAAAACAAAGCAACAGAGCCTAGGGCACTTCCACTTATGGTCCTATAGCTTAGGGAAATTAAAATCAAAAAGACACAGCCACCCCAAAGTTTGGAACGGCTCTGTTTACAAGAACCTCGTTTACAGTACAAGTTCAACATCGCAGAAAGTGAAAAATGGATAAAGAAGTTGTGGTATTTACTTACAAAGCAATATCACTCAGCAATGAAATCTGTATCATCAGGCCCTTAGCAGCACATTGAGTGGATTCAGGTATGATGATTCTAACTCAAGTAAGTCACACAGAAAAAGAAACATCATAAGATATCAGTAATACACGGAATGTAAACTTGGCTACACAGGAACTGAATTACAGAACAGAACAGGGTCTCAAATTTAGAAAACCAACTTATGCTTGCTTAAGGGTAAAGGTGAGTTTGGGTGCTGCATAAAACCAGAGATTGAAATGAGCACAGATAAAGTTCCTTAAGTCAAATATGGAATAGACAAGAGCTACTCCTTGCTCAACGAAATGGACTCAACACCGCATATTAAACGCCTAAGAATGTACCTGACTAGTAAGTATCCTAAAACCTATGGATTGCTATGTCTCCGAAAGAGAATCAAGCATGTGTACAGGGGCATAAACGCAGCAGTGATAGGATTGGAGAGGTTCGGTGAGCAAATGAAGACCCTTTGAAGTCATATTGCATGGTACCCATTACACGGGTCTTAGCTCTCCAGGTTTAAGGTATTCTTCCTTCAGCTAAAACATGCATGTGGAACCCAAGTATGATCAACCATGTGAACGGGAGACGTGTTCAAATATGTCTCAGTTTTCCTCCCCTGGTACTCGGGTGCAACATTCCAGACGCTTTACTAACACTCTCCCCACTTGGAGAGTCAGCGCCTTTAACCTCCTGTTTGGCCCAGTTTGCAATTTCTGCGGAAGATGAACAGGAATAGCGAGAACCAATGAGAGACTAGCTGGAGGTGTCTGGACGGGCAAATTTAACTCTCATTTCCCACCAGGAAGAGGAAATAACCAAAGCCTCAGCGTGCCGTGCCGGAACCAGATTAGGGCCTGAAGCCATCCTGCGGTGTTGCAGCCAGGTCACAAGAAAGCGAGTTGAAGAAAGGAGCTCAGGGGCACTGTAATTCACAAACCTGCAGAGTTATAAATGACAGCTATCGTCCAAAAATAGACTGAAGTAAGGCTGCCAAGAGGACTTGAAAGCGGGGCAGAATTGCAGGAAACCAATTTCAGGAGGTAGACTGGAATTGCATTGAAAGCATAGGAAAAGAGGCAGAACGTCCACAATGATGCACTTGGCCAAAAAGGGCGTATGCGTTTTTTCCTGAATATATTCAGGAAAAAACGCATACGCCCTTTTTGGCCAACCAAGCAAGCTTGCAAAGGAAATCTGCACTACAATGAAGTCTCACTTCCCCCCGGTCAAAAGGGCCATCTGAAAAAAGTGTAAAATCCAGAAAGGCAGGACAGGCCATGGAGAACTGGGAGCCTTGTTATACTGATGGGCGGGATGTAAATTGCCAACAGACACTCGGGAGAAGTGTATGGTGTTTCCTGAAACATCTAAAAAACAAAGCAACAGAGCCTAGGGCACTGCCACTTATGGTCCTATAGCTTAGGGAAATTAAAATCAAAAAGACACAGCCACCCAAAAGTTTGGGACGCCTCTGTTTACAAGAACCTCGTTTACAGTACAAGTTCAACATCGCAGAAAGTGAAAAATGGATAAAGAACTTGTGGTACTTACGTACAATTCAGTATCACTCAGCAATGAAATCTATGTCATCAGGCCCGTAGCAGCATAATGAGTGGATTCAGGTACGATGATTCTAACTGAAATAAGTCACACAGAAAAAGAAACATCATAAGATATCAGTAATACACGGAATGGAAACTTGGCTACACAGGAACTGAATTACAGAACAGAACAGGGTCTCAAATTTAGAAAACCAACTTATGCTTGCTTAAGGGGAAAGGTGAGTTGGGGTGCTGCATAAAACCAGAGATTGAAATGAGCACAGATAAAGTTCCTTAGGCCAAATATGGAATAGACAAGAGCTACTCCTTGCTCAACGAAATGGACTCAACACCGCATATTAAACGCCTAAGAATGTACCTGACTAGTAAGTATCGTAAAACCTATGGATTGCTATGTCTCCGAAAGAGAATCAAGCATGTGTACAGGGGCATGAACGCAGCAGTGATAGGATTGGAGAGGTTCGGTGAGCAAATGAAGACCCTTTGAAGTCATATTGCATGGTACCCATTCCACGGGTCTCAACTACCCAGGTTTTAGGTATTCTTCCTTCAGCTAAAACATGCATGTGGAACCCAGAGTATGATCAACCATGTGATCGGGAGCCGTGTTCAAATATGTCTCAGTTTTCCTCCCCTGGTACTCGGGTGCAACATTCCAGACGCTTTACTAACACTCTCCCCACTTGGAGAGTCAGCGCCCTTAACCTCCTGTTTGGCCCAGTTTGCAATTTCTGCGGAAGATGAACAGGAATAGCGAGAACCAATGAGAGGCTAGCTGGAGGTGTCTGGACGGGCAAATTTAACTCTCATTTCCCACAAGGAAGAGGAAATAACCAAAGGCTCAGCGTGCCGTACCGGAACCAGATTAGGGCCTGAAGCCATCCTGCGGTGTTGCGGCCAGGTCACAAGAAAGCGAGTTGAAGAAAGGAGCTCAGGGGCACTGTAATTCACAAACCTGCAGAGTTATAAATGACAGCTATCGTCCAAAAATAAACTGAAATTAGGCTGCCAAGAGGACTTGAAAGCGGGGCAGAATTGCAGGAAACCGATTTCAAGAGGTAGACTGGAATTGCATTGAAAGCATAGGAAAAGAGGCAGAACGTCCACAATGATGCACTTGACCAAAAAGGGCATATGCGTTTTTTCCTGAATATATTCAGGAAAAAACGCATATGCCCTTTTTGGCCAACCAAGCAAGCTTGCAAAGGAAATCTGCACTACAATGAAGTCTCACTTCCCCCCGGTCAAAAGGGCCATCTGAAAAAAGTGTAAAATCCAGAAAGGCAGGACAGGCCATGGAGAACTGGGAGCCTTGTTATGCTGATGGGCGGGATGTAAATTGCCAACAACCGCTCCGGAGAAGTGTATGGTGTTTCCTGAAACATCTAAAAAACAAAGCAACAGAGCCTAGGGCACTTCCACTTATGGTCCTATAGCTTAGGGAAATTAAAATCAAAAAGACACAGCCACCCCAAAGTTTGGAACGGCTCTGTTTACAAGAACCTCGTTTACAGTACAAGTTCAACATCGCAGAAAGTGAAAAATGGATAAAGAAGTTGTGGTATTTACTTACAAAGCAATATCACTCAGCAATGAAATCTGTGTCATCAGGCCCTTAGCAGCACAATGAGTGGATTCAGGTATGATGATTCTAACTCAAGTAAGTCACACAGAAAAAGAAACATCATAAGATATCAGTAATACACGGAATGTAAACTTGGCTACACAGGAACTGAATTACAGAACAGAACAGGGTCTCAAATTTAGAAAACCAACTTATGCTTGCTTAAGGGTAAAGGTGAGTTTGGGTGCTGCATAAAACCAGAGATTGAAATGAGCACAGATAAAGTTCCTTAAGTCAAATATGGAATAGACAAGAGCTACTCCTTGCTCAACGAAATGGACTCAACACCGCATATTAAACGCCTAAGAATGTACCTGACTAGTAAGTATCTTAAAACCTATGGATTGCTATGTCTCCGAAAGAGAATCAAGCATGTGTACAGGGGCATAAACGCAGCAGTGATAGGATTGGAGAGGTTCGGTGAGCAAATGAAGACCCTTTGAAGTCATATTGCATGGTACCCATTACACGGGTCTTAACTCTCCAGGTTTAAGGTATTCTTCCTTCAGCTAAAACATGCATGTGGAACCCAAGTATGATCAACCATGTGAACGGGAGACGTGTTCAAATATGTCTCAGTTTTCCTCCCCTGGTACTCGGGTGCAACATTCCAGACGCTTTACTAACACTCTCCCCACTTGGAGAGTCAGCGCCTTTAACCTCCGGTTTGGCCCAGTTTGCAATTTCTGCGGAAGATGAACAGGAATAGCGAGAACCAATGAGAGACTAGCTGGAGGTGTCTGGACGGGCAAATTTAACTCTCATTTCCCACCAGGAAGAGGAAATAACCAAAGGCTCAGCGTGCCGTGCCGGAACCAGATTAGGGCCTGAAGCCATCCTGCGGTGTTGCGGCCAGGTCACAAGAAAGCGAGTTGAAGAAAGGAGCTCAGGGGCACTGTAATTCACAAACCTGCAGAGTTATAAATGACAGCTATCGTCCAAAAATAGACTGAAGTAAGGCTGCCAAGAGGACTTGAAAGCGGGGCAGAATTGCAGGAAACCGATTTCAGGAGGTAGACTGGAATTGCATTGAAAGCATAGGAAAAGAGGCAGAACGTCCACAATGAGGCACTTGGCCAAAAAGGGCGTATGCGTTTTTTCCTGAATATATTCAGGAAATGAATATATTCAGGAAAAAACGCATACGCCCTTTTTGGCCAACCAAGCAAGCTTGCAAAGGAAATCTGCACTACAATGAAGTCTCACTTCCCCCCAGTCAAAAGGGCCATCTGAAAAAAGTGTAAAATCCAGAAAGGCAGGACAGGCCATGGAGAACTGGGAGCCTTGTTATGCTGATGGGCGGGATGTAAATTGCCAACAGACACTCGGGAGAAGTGTATGGTGTTTCCTGAAACATCTAAAAAACAAAGCAACAGAGCCTAGGGCACTGCCACTTATGGTCCTATAGCTTAGGGAAATTAAAATCAAAAAGACACAGCCACCCCAAAGTTTGGGACGCCTCTGTTTACAAGAACCTCGTTTACAGTACAAGTTCAACATCGCAAAAAGTGAAAAATGGATAAAGAACTTGTGGTACTTACGTACAATGCAGTATCACTCAGCAATGAAATCTATGTCATCAGGCCCGTAGCAGCATAATGAGTGGATTCAGGTACGATGATTCTAACTGAAATAAGTCACACAGAAAAAGAAACATCATAAGATATCAGTAATACACGGAATGTAAACTTGGCTACACAGGAACTGAATTACAGAACAGAACAGGGTCTCAAATTTAGAAAACCAACTTATGCTTGCTTAAGGGGAAAGGTGAGTTGGGGTGCTGCATAAAACCAGAGATTGAAATGAGCACAGATAAAGTTCCTTAAGCCAAATATGGAATAGACAAGAGCTACTCCTTGCTCAACGAAATGGACTCAACACCGCATATTAAATGCCTAAGAATGTACCTGACTAGTAAGTATCTTAAAACCTATAGATTGCTATGTCTCCGAAAGAGAATCAAGCATGTGTACAGGGGCATAAACGCAGCAGTGATAGGATTGGAGAGGTTCGGTGAGCAAATGAAGACCCTTTGAAGTCATATTGCATGGTACCCATTCCACGGGTTTCAACTACCCAGGTTTTAGGTATTCTTCCTTCAGCTAAAACATGCATGTGGAACCCAGAGTATGATCAACCATGTGATCGGGAGACGTGTTCAAATATGTCTCAGTTTTCCTCCCCTGGTACTCAGGTGCAACATTCCAGATGCTTTACTAACACTCTCCCCACTTGGAGAGTCAGCGCCTTTAACCTCCTGTTTGGCCCAGTTTGCAATTTCTGCGGAAGATGAACAGGAATAGCGAGAACCAATGAGAGGCTAGCTGGAGGTGTCTGGACGGGCAAATTTAACTCTCATTTCCCACCAGGAGGAGGAAATAACCAAAGGCTCAGCGTGCCGTGCCAGAACCAGATTAGGGCCTGAAGCCATCCTGCGGTGTTGCGGCCAGGTCACAAGAAAGCGAGTTGAAGAAAGGAGCTCAGGGGCACTGTAATTCACAAACCTGCAGAGTTATAAATGACAGCTATCGTCCAAAAATAGACTGAAGTAAGGCTGCCAAGAGGACTTGAGAGCGGGGCAGAATTGCAGGAAACCGATTTCAGGAGGTAGACTGAAATTGCATTGAAAGCATAGGAAAAGAGGCAGAACGTCCACAATGATGCACTTGGCCAAAAAGGGCGTATGCGTTTTTTCCTGAATATATTCAGGAAAAAACGCATACGCCCTTTTTGGCCAACCAAGCAAGCTTGCAAAGGAAATCTGCACTACAATGAAGTCTCACTTCCCCCCGGTCAAAAGGGCCATCTGAAAAAAGTGTAAAATCCAGAAAGGCAGGACAGGCCATGGAGAACTGGGAGCCTTGTTATGCTGATGGGCGGGATGTAAATTGCCAACAGACACTCGGGAGAAGTGTATGGTGTTTCCTGAAACATCTAAAAAACAAAGCAACAGAGCCTAGGGCACTGCCACTTATGGTCCTATAGCTTAGGGAAATTAAAATCAAAAAGACACACCACCCCAAAGTTTGGGACGCCTCTGTTTACAAGAACCTCGTTTACAGTACAAGTTCAACATCGCAGAAAGTGAAAAATGGATAAAGAAGTTGTGATATTTACTTACAAAACAATATCACTCAGCAATGAAATCTATGTCATCAGGCCCTTAGCATCACAATGAGTGGATTCAGGTATGATGATTCTAACTGAAATAAGTCACACAGAAAAAGAAACATCATAAGATATCAGTAATACACGGAATGGAAACTTGGCTACACAGGAACTGAATTACAGAACAGAACAGGGTCTCAAATTTAGAAAACCAACTTATGCTTGCTTAAGGGGAAAGGTGAGTTGGGGTGCTGCATAAAACCAGAGATTGAAATGAGCACAGATAAAGTTCCTTAAGTCAAATATGGAATAGACAAGAGCTACTCCTTGCTCAACGAAATGGAATCAACACCGCATATTAAACGCCTGAGAATGTACCTGACTAGTAAGTATCTTAAAACCTATGGATTGCTATGTCTCCGAAAGAGAATCAAGCATGTGTACAGGGGCATAAATGCAGCAGTGATAGGATTGGAGAGGTTCGGTGAGCAAATGAAGACCCTTTGAATTCATATTGCATGGTACCCATTACACGGGTCTCAACTCTCCAGGTTTAAGGTATTCTTCCTTCAGCTAAAACATGCATGTGGAACCCAAGTATGATCAACCATGTGAACGGGAGACGTGTTCAAATATGTCTCAGTTTTCCTCCCCTGGTACTCGGGTGCAACATTCCAGACGCTTTACTAACACTCTCCCGACTTGGAGAGTCAGCGCCTTTAACCTCCTGTTCGGCCCAGTTTGCAATTTCTGCGGAAGATGAACAGGAATAGCGAGAACCAATGAGAGGCTAGCTGGAGGTGTCTGGACGGGCAAATTTAACTCTCATTTCCCACCAGGAAGAGGAAATAACCAAAGGCTCAGCGTGCCGTACCAAAACCAGATTAGGGCCTGAAGCCATACTGCGGTGTTGCGGCCAGCTCAAAAGAAAGCGAGTTGAACAAAGGAGCTCAGGGGCACTGTAATTCACAAACCTGCAGAGTTATGAATGACAGCTATCGTCCAAAAATAGACTGAAGTAAGGCTGCCAAGAGGACTTGAAAGCAGGGCAGAATTGCAGGAAACCGATTTCAGGAGGTAGACTGGAATTGCATTGAAAGCATAGGAAAAGAGGCAGAACGTCCACAATGATGCACTTGGCCAAAAAGGGCGTATGCGTTTTTTCCTGAATATATTCAGGAAAAAACGCATACGCACTTTTTGGCCAACCAAGCAAGCTTGCAAAGGAAATCTGCACTACAATGAAGTCTCACTTCCCCCCGGTCAAAAGGGCCATCTGAAAAAAGTGTAAAATCCAGAAAGGCAGGACAGGCCATGGAGAACTGGGAGCCTTGTTATGCTGATGGGCGGGATGTAAATTGCCAACAGACACTCGGGAGAAGTGTATGGTGTTTCCTGAAACATCTAAAAAACAAAGCAACAGAGCCTAGGGCACTGCCACTTATGGTCCTATAGCTTAGGGAAATTAAAATCAAAAAGACACAGCCACCCCAAAGTTTGGGACGCCTCCGTTTACAAGAACCTCGTTTACCGTACAAGTTCAATATCACAGAAAGTGAAAAATGGATAAAGAACTTGTGGTACTTACGTACAATGCAGAATCACTCAGCAATGAAATCTATGTCATCAGGCCCGTAGCAGCATAATGAGTGGATTCAGGTACGATGATTCTAACTGAAATAAGTTACACAGAAAAAGAAACATCATAAGATATCAGTAATACACGGAATGTAAACTTGGCTACACAGGAACTGCATTCCAAAACAGAACAGGGTCTCAAATTTAGAAAACCAACTTATGCTTGCTTAAGGGGAAAGATGAGTTGGGGTGCTGCATAAAACCAGAGATTGAAATGAGCACAGATAAAGTTCCTTAAGCCAAATATGGAATAGACAAGAGCTACTCCTTGCTCAACGAAATGGACTCAACACCGCATATTAAATGCCTAAGAATGTACCTGACTAGTAAGTATCTTAAAACCTATAGATTGCTATGTCTCCGAAAGAGAATCAAGCATGTGTACAGGGGCATAAACGCAGCAGTGATAGGATTGGAGAGGTTCGGTGAGCAAATGAAGACCCTTTGAAGTCATATTGCATGGTACCCATTCCACGGGTTTCAACTACCCAGGATTTAGGTATTCTTCCTTCAGCTAAAACATGCATGTGGAACCCAGAGTATGATCAACCATGTGATCGGGAGACGTGTTCAAATATGTCTCAGTTTTCCTCCCCTGGTACTCAGGTGCAACATTCCAGACGCTTTACTAACACTCTCCCCACTTGGAGAGTCAGCGCCTTTAACCTCCTGTTTGGCCCAGTTTGCAATTTCTGCGGAAGATGAACAGGAATAGCGAGAACCAATGAGAGGCTAGCTGGAGGTGTCTGGACGGGCAAATTTAACTCTCATTTCCCACCAGGAGGAGGAAATAACCAAAGGCTCAGCGTGCCGTGCCAGAACCAGATTAGGGCCTGAAGCCATCCTGCGGTGTTGCGGCCAGGTCACAAGAAAGCGAGTTGAAGAAAGGAGCTCAGGGGCACTGTAATTCACAAACCTGCAGAGTTATAAATGACAGCTATCGTCCAAAAATAGACTGAAGTAAGGCTGCCAAGAGGACTTGAAAGCGGGGCAGAATTGCAGGAAACCGATTTCAGGAGGTAGACTGGAATTGCATTGAAAGCATAGGAAAAGAGGCAGAACGTCCACAATGATGCACTTGGCCAAAAAGGGCGTATGCGTTTTTTCCTGAATATATTCAGGAAAAAACGCATACGCCCTTTTTGGCCAACCAAGCAAGCTTGCAAAGGAAATCTGCACTACAATGAAGTCTCACTTCCCCCCGGTCAAAAGGGCCATCTGAAAAAAGTGTAAAATCCAGAAAGGCAGGACAGGCCATGGAGAACTGGGAGCCTTGTTATGCTGATGGGCGGGATGTAAATTGCCAACAACCACTCGGGAGAAGTGTATGGTGTTTCCTGAAACATCTAAAAAACAAAGCAACAGAACCTAGGGCACTTCCACTTATGGTCCTATAGCTTAGGGAAATTAAAATCAAAAAGACACAGCCACCCCAAAGTTTGGAACGGCTCTGTTTACAAGAACCTCGTTTACAGTACAAGTTCAACATCGCAGAAAGTGAAAAATGGATAAAGAAGTTGTGGTATTTACTTACAAAGCAATATCACTCAGCAATGAAATCTGTATCATCAGGCCCTTAGCAGCACATTGAGTGGATTCAGGTATGATGATTCTAACTCAAGTAAGTCACACAGAAAAAGAAACATCATAAGATATCAGTAATACACGGAATGTAAACTTGGCTACACAGGAACTGAATTACAGAACAGAACAGGGTCTCAAATTTAGAAAAACAACTTATGCTTGCTTAAGGGTAAAGGTGAGTTTGGGTGCTGCATAAAACCAGAGATTGAAATGAGCACAGATAAAGTTCCTTAAGTCAAATATGGAATAGACAAGAGCTACTCCTTGCTCAACGAAATGGACTCAACACCGCATATTAAACGCCTAAGAATGTACCTGACTAGTAAGTATCTTAAAACCTATGGATTGCTATGTCTCCGAAAGAGAATCAAGCATGTGTACAGGGGCATAAACGCAGCAGTGATAGGATTGGAGAGGTTCGGTGAGCAAATGAAGACCCTTTGAAGTCATATTGCATGGTACCCATTACACGGGTCTTAACTCTCCAGGTTTAAGGTATTCTTCCTTCAGCTAAAACATGCATGTGGAACCCAAGTATGATCAACCATGTGAACGGGAGACGTGTTCAAATATGTCTCAGTTTTCCTCCCCTGGTACTCGGGTGCAACATTCCAGACGCTTTACTAACACTCTCCCCACTTGGAGAGTCAGCGCCTTTAACCTCCGGTTTGGCCCAGTTTGCAATTTCTGCGGAAGATGAACAGGAATAGCGAGAACCAATGAGAGACTAGCTGGAGGTGTCTGGACGGGCAAATTTAACTCTCATTTCCCACCAGGAAGAGGAAATAACCAAAGGCTCAGCGTGCCGTGCCGGAACCAGATTAGGGCCTGAAGCCATCCTGCGGTGTTGCGGCCAGGTCACAAGAAAGCGAGTTGAAGAAAGGAGCTCAGGGGCACTGTAATTCACAAACCTGCAGAGTTATAAATGACAGCTATCGTCCAAAAATAGACTGAAGTAAGGCTGCCAAGAGGACTTGAAAGCGGGGCAGAATTGCAGGAAACCGATTTCAGGAGGTAGACTGGAATTGCATTGAAAGCATAGGAAAAGAGGCAGAACGTCCACAATGAGGCACTTGGCCAAAAAGGGCGTATGCGTTTTTTCCTGAATATATTCAGGAAATGAATATATTCAGGAAAAAACGCATACGCCCTTTTTGGCCAACCAAGCAAGCTTGCAAAGGAAATCTGCACTACAATGAAGTCTCACTTCCCCCCAGTCAAAAGGGCCATCTGAAAAAAGTGTAAAATCCAGAAAGGCAGGACAGGCCATGGAGAACTGGGAGCCTTGTTATGCTGATGGGCGGGATGTAAATTGCCAACAGACACTCGGGAGAAGTGTATGGTGTTTCCTGAAACATCTAAAAAACAAAGCAACAGAGCCTAGGGCACTGCCACTTATGGTCCTATAGCTTAGGGAAATTAAAATCAAAAAGACACAGCCACCCCAAAGTTTGGGACGCCTCTGTTTACAAGAACCTCGTTTACAGTACAAGTTCAACATCGCAAAAAGTGAAAAATGGATAAAGAACTTGTGGTACTTACGTACAATGCAGTATCACTCAGCAATGAAATCTATGTCATCAGGCCCGTAGCAGCATAATGAGTGGATTCAGGTACGATGATTCTAACTGAAATAAGTCACACAGAAAAAGAAACATCATAAGATATCAGTAATACACGGAATGTAAACTTGGCTACACAGGAACTGAATTACAGAACAGAACAGGGTCTCAAATTTAGAAAACCAACTTATGCTTGCTTAAGGGGAAAGGTGAGTTGGGGTGCTGCATAAAACCAGAGATTGAAATGAGCACAGATAAAGTTCCTTAAGCCAAATATGGAATAGACAAGAGCTACTCCTTGCTCAACGAAATGGACTCAACACCGCATATTAAATGCCTAAGAATGTACCTGACTAGTAAGTATCTTAAAACCTATAGATTGCTATGTCTCCGAAAGAGAATCAAGCATGTGTACAGGGGCATAAACGCAGCAGTGATAGGATTGGAGAGGTTCGGTGAGCAAATGAAGACCCTTTGAAGTCATATTGCATGGTACCCATTCCACGGGTTTCAACTACCCAGGTTTTAGGTATTCTTCCTTCAGCTAAAACATGCATGTGGAACCCAGAGTATGATCAACCATGTGATCGGGAGACGTGTTCAAATATGTCTCAGTTTTCCTCCCCTGGTACTCAGGTGCAACATTCCAGATGCTTTACTAACACTCTCCCCACTTGGAGAGTCAGCGCCTTTAACCTCCTGTTTGGCCCAGTTTGCAATTTCTGCGGAAGATGAACAGGAATAGCGAGAACCAATGAGAGGCTAGCTGGAGGTGTCTGGACGGGCAAATTTAACTCTCATTTCCCACCAGGAGGAGGAAATAACCAAAGGCTCAGCGTGCCGTGCCAGAACCAGATTAGGGCCTGAAGCCATCCTGCGGTGTTGCGGCCAGGTCACAAGAAAGCGAGTTGAAGAAAGGAGCTCAGGGGCACTGTAATTCACAAACCTGCAGAGTTATAAATGACAGCTATCGTCCAAAAATAGACTGAAGTAAGGCTGCCAAGAGGACTTGAGAGCGGGGCAGAATTGCAGGAAACCGATTTCAGGAGGTAGACTGAAATTGCATTGAAAGCATAGGAAAAGAGGCAGAACGTCCACAATGATGCACTTGGCCAAAAAGGGCGTATGCGTTTTTTCCTGAATATATTCAGGAAAAAACGCATACGCCCTTTTTGGCCAACCAAGCAAGCTTGCAAAGGAAATCTGCACTACAATGAAGTCTCACTTCCCCCCGGTCAAAAGGGCCATCTGAAAAAAGTGTAAAATCCAGAAAGGCAGGACAGGCCATGGAGAACTGGGAGCCTTGTTATGCTGATGGGCGGGATGTAAATTGCCAACAGACACTCGGGAGAAGTGTATGGTGTTTCCTGAAACATCTAAAAAACAAAGCAACAGAGCCTAGGGCACTGCCACTTATGGTCCTATAGCTTAGGGAAATTAAAATCAAAAAGACACAGCCACCCCAAAGTTTGGGACGCCTCTGTTTACAAGAACCTCGTTTACAGTACAAGTTCAACATCGCAGAAAGTGAAAAATGGATAAAGAAGTTGTGATATTTACTTACAAAACAATATCACTCAGCAATGAAATCTATGTCATCAGGCCCTTAGCATCACAATGAGTGGATTCAGGTATGATGATTCTAACTGAAATAAGTCACACAGAAAAAGAAACATCATAAGATATCAGTAATACACGGAATGTAAACTTGGCTACACAGGAACTGAATTACAGAACAGAACAGGGTCTCAAATTTAGAAAACCAACTTATGCTTGCTTAAGGGGAAAGGTGAGTTGGGGTGCTGCATAAAACCAGAGATTGAAATGAGCACAGATAAAGTTCCTTAAGTCAAATATGGAATAGACAAGAGCTACTCCTTGCTCAACGAAATGGAATCAACACCGCATATTAAACGCCTGAGAATGTACCTGACTAGTAAGTATCTTAAAACCTATGGATTGCTATGTCTCCGAAAGAGAATCAAGCATGTGTACAGGGGCATAAATGCAGCAGTGATAGGATTGGAGAGGTTCGGTGAGCAAATGAAGACCCTTTGAATTCATATTGCATGGTACCCATTACACGGGTCTCAACTCTCCAGGTTTAAGGTATTCTTCCTTCAGCTAAAACATGCATGTGGAACCCAAGTATGATCAACCATGTGAACGGGAGACGTGTTCAAATATGTCTCAGTTTTCCTCCCCTGGTACTCGGGTGCAACATTCCAGACGCTTTACTAACACTCTCCCGACTTGGAGAGTCAGCGCCTTTAACCTCCTGTTCGGCCCAGTTTGCAATTTCTGCGGAAGATGAACAGGAATAGCGAGAACCAATGAGAGGCTAGCTGGAGGTGTCTGGACGGGCAAATTTAACTCTCATTTCCCACCAGGAAGAGGAAATAACCAAAGGCTCAGCGTGCCGTACCAAAACCAGATTAGGGCCTGAAGCCATACTGCGGTGTTGCGGCCAGCTCAAAAGAAAGCGAGTTGAACAAAGGAGCTCAGGGGCACTGTAATTCACAAACCTGCAGAGTTATGAATGACAGCTATCGTCCAAAAATAGACTGAAGTAAGGCTGCCAAGAGGACTTGAAAGCAGGGCAGAATTGCAGGAAACCGATTTCAGGAGGTAGACTGGAATTGCATTGAAAGCATAGGAAAAGAGGCAGAACGTCCACAATGATGCACTTGGCCAAAAAGGGCGTATGCGTTTTTTCCTGAATATATTCAGGAAAAAACGCATACGCACTTTTTGGCCAACCAAGCAAGCTTGCAAAGGAAATCTGCACTACAATGAAGTCTCACTTCCCCCCGGTCAAAAGGGCCATCTGAAAAAAGTGTAAAATCCAGAAAGGCAGGACAGGCCATGGAGAACTGGGAGCCTTGTTATGCTGATGGGCGGGATGTAAATTGCCAACAGACACTCGGGAGAAGTGTATGGTGTTTCCTGAAACATCTAAAAAACAAAGCAACAGAGCCTAGGGCACTGCCACTTATGGTCCTATAGCTTAGGGAAATTAAAATCAAAAAGACACAGCCACCCCAAAGTTTGGGACGCCTCCGTTTACAAGAACCTCGTTTACCGTACAAGTTCAATATCACAGAAAGTGAAAAATGGATAAAGAACTTGTGGTACTTACGTACAATGCAGAATCACTCAGCAATGAAATCTATGTCATCAGGCCCGTAGCAGCATAATGAGTGGATTCAGGTACGATGATTCTAACTGAAATAAGTTACACAGAAAAAGAAACATCATAAGATATCAGTAATACACGGAATGTAAACTTGGCTACACAGGAACTGCATTCCAAAACAGAACAGGGTCTCAAATTTAGAAAACCAACTTATGCTTGCTTAAGGGGAAAGATGAGTTGGGGTGCTGCATAAAACCAGAGATTGAAATGAGCACAGATAAAGTTCCTTAAGCCAAATATGGAATAGACAAGAGCTACTCCTTGCTCAACGAAATGGACTCAACACCGCATATTAAATGCCTAAGAATGTACCTGACTAGTAAGTATCTTAAAACCTATAGATTGCTATGTCTCCGAAAGAGAATCAAGCATGTGTACAGGGGCATAAACGCAGCAGTGATAGGATTGGAGAGGTTCGGTGAGCAAATGAAGACCCTTTGAAGTCATATTGCATGGTACCCATTCCACGGGTTTCAACTACCCAGGATTTAGGTATTCTTCCTTCAGCTAAAACATGCATGTGGAACCCAGAGTATGATCAACCATGTGATCGGGAGACGTGTTCAAATATGTCTCAGTTTTCCTCCCCTGGTACTCAGGTGCAACATTCCAGACGCTTTACTAACACTCTCCCCACTTGGAGAGTCAGCGCCTTTAACCTCCTGTTTGGCCCAGTTTGCAATTTCTGCGGAAGATGAACAGGAATAGCGAGAACCAATGAGAGGCTAGCTGGAGGTGTCTGGACGGGCAAATTTAACTCTCATTTCCCACCAGGAGGAGGAAATAACCAAAGGCTCAGCGTGCCGTGCCAGAACCAGATTAGGGCCTGAAGCCATCCTGCGGTGTTGCGGCCAGGTCACAAGAAAGCGAGTTGAAGAAAGGAGCTCAGGGGCACTGTAATTCACAAACCTGCAGAGTTATAAATGACAGCTATCGTCCAAAAATAGACTGAAGTAAGGCTGCCAAGAGGACTTGAAAGCGGGGCAGAATTGCAGGAAACCGATTTCAGGAGGTAGACTGGAATTGCATTGAAAGCATAGGAAAAGAGGCAGAACGTCCACAATGATGCACTTGGCCAAAAAGGGCGTATGCGTTTTTTCCTGAATATATTCAGGAAAAAACGCATACGCCCTTTTTGGCCAACCAAGCAAGCTTGCAAAGGAAATCTGCACTACAATGAAGTCTCACTTCCCCCCGGTCAAAAGGGCCATCTGAAAAAAGTGTAAAATCCAGAAAGGCAGGACAGGCCATGGAGAACTGGGAGCCTTGTTATGCTGATGGGCGGGATGTAAATTGCCAACAACCACTCGGGAGAAGTGTATGGTGTTTCCTGAAACATCTAAAAAACAAAGCAACAGAACCTAGGGCACTTCCACTTATGGTCCTATAGCTTAGGGAAATTAAAATCAAAAAGACACAGCCACCCCAAAGTTTGGAACGGCTCTGTTTACAAGAACCTCGTTTACAGTACAAGTTCAACATCGCAGAAAGTGAAAAATGGATAAAGAAGTTGTGGTATTTACTTACAAAGCAATATCACTCAGCAATGAAATCTGTATCATCAGGCCCTTAGCAGCACATTGAGTGGATTCAGGTATGATGATTCTAACTCAAGTAAGTCACACAGAAAAAGAAACATCATAAGATATCAGTAATACACGGAATGTAAACTTGGCTACACAGGAACTGAATTACAGAACAGAACAGGGTCTCAAATTTAGAAAAACAACTTATGCTTGCTTAAGGGTAAAGGTGAGTTTGGGTGCTGCATAAAACCAGAGATTGAAATGAGCACAGATAAAGTTCCTTAAGTCAAATATGGAATAGACAAGAGCTACTCCTTGCTCAACGAAATGGACTCAACACCGCATATTAAACGCCTAAGAATGTACCTGACTAGTAAGTATCTTAAAACCTATGGATTGCTATGTCTCCGAAAGAGAATCAAGCATGTGTACAGGGGCATAAACGCAGCAGTGATAGGATTGGAGAGGTTCGGTGAGCAAATGAAGACCCTTTGAAGTCATATTGCATGGTACCCATTACACGGGTCTTAACTCTCCAGGTTTAAGGTATTCTTCCTTCAGCTAAAACATGCATGTGGAACCCAAGTATGATCAACCATGTGAACGGGAGACGTGTTCAAATATGTCTCAGTTTTCCTCCCCTGGTACTCGGGTGCAACATTCCAGACGCTTTACTAACACTCTCCCCACTTGGAGAGTCAGCGCCTTTAACCTCCGGTTTGGCCCAGTTTGCAATTTCTGCGGAAGATGAACAGGAATAGCGAGAACCAATGAGAGACTAGCTGGAGGTGTCTGGACGGGCAAATTTAACTCTCATTTCCCACCAGGAAGAGGAAATAACCAAAGGCTCAGCGTGCCGTGCCGGAACCAGATTAGGGCCTGAAGCCATCCTGCGGTGTTGCGGCCAGGTCACAAGAAAGCGAGTTGAAGAAAGGAGCTCAGGGGCACTGTAATTCACAAACCTGCAGAGTTATAAATGACAGCTATCGTCCAAAAATAGACTGAAGTAAGGCTGCCAAGAGGACTTGAAAGCGGGGCAGAATTGCAGGAAACCGATTTCAGGAGGTAGACTGGAATTGCATTGAAAGCATAGGAAAAGAGGCAGAACGTCCACAATGAGGCACTTGGCCAAAAAGGGCGTATGCGTTTTTTCCTGAATATATTCAGGAAATGAATATATTCAGGAAAAAACGCATACGCCCTTTTTGGCCAACCAAGCAAGCTTGCAAAGGAAATCTGCACTACAATGAAGTCTCACTTCCCCCCAGTCAAAAGGGCCATCTGAAAAAAGTGTAAAATCCAGAAAGGCAGGACAGGCCATGGAGAACTGGGAGCCTTGTTATGCTGATGGGCGGGATGTAAATTGCCAACAGACACTCGGGAGAAGTGTATGGTGTTTCCTGAAACATCTAAAAAACAAAGCAACAGAGCCTAGGGCACTGCCACTTATGGTCCTATAGCTTAGGGAAATTAAAATCAAAAAGACACAGCCACCCCAAAGTTTGGGACGCCTCTGTTTACAAGAACCTCGTTTACAGTACAAGTTCAACATCGCAAAAAGTGAAAAATGGATAAAGAACTTGTGGTACTTACGTACAATGCAGTATCACTCAGCAATGAAATCTATGTCATCAGGCCCGTAGCAGCATAATGAGTGGATTCAGGTATGATGATTCTAACTGAAATAAGTCACACAGAAAAAGAAACATCATAAGATATCAGTAATACACGGAATGTAAACTTGGCTACACAGGAACTGAATTACAGAACAGAACAGGGTCTCAAATTTAGAAAACCAACTTATGCTTGCTTAAGGGGAAAGGTGAGTTGGGGTGCTGCATAAAACCAGAGATTGAAATGAGCACAGATAAAGTTCCTTAAGCCAAATATGGAATAGACAAGAGCTACTCCTTGCTCAACGAAATGGACTCAACACCGCATATTAAATGCCTAAGAATGTACCTGACTAGTAAGTATCTTAAAACCTATAGATTGCTATGTCTCCGAAAGAGAATCAAGCATGTGTACAGGGGCATAAACGCAGCAGTGATAGGATTGGAGAGGTTCGGTGAGCAAATGAAGACCCTTTGAAGTCATATTGCATGGTACCCATTCCACGGGTTTCAACTACCCAGGTTTTAGGTATTCTTCCTTCAGCTAAAACATGCATGTGGAACCCAGAGTATGATCAACCATGTGATCGGGAGACGTGTTCAAATATGTCTCAGTTTTCCTCCCCTGGTACTCAGGTGCAACATTCCAGATGCTTTACTAACACTCTCCCCACTTGGAGAGTCAGCGCCTTTAACCTCCTGTTTGGCCCAGTTTGCAATTTCTGCGGAAGATGAACAGGAATAGCGAGAACCAATGAGAGGCTAGCTGGAGGTGTCTGGACGGGCAAATTTAACTCTCATTTCCCACCAGGAGGAGGAAATAACCAAAGGCTCAGCGTGCCGTGCCAGAACCAGATTAGGGCCTGAAGCCATCCTGCGGTGTTGCGGCCAGGTCACAAGAAAGCGAGTTGAAGAAAGGAGCTCAGGGGCACTGTAATTCACAAACCTGCAGAGTTATAAATGACAGCTATCGTCCAAAAATAGACTGAAGTAAGGCTGCCAAGAGGACTTGAGAGCGGGGCAGAATTGCAGGAAACCGATTTCAGGAGGTAGACTGAAATTGCATTGAAAGCATAGGAAAAGAGGCAGAACGTCCACAATGATGCACTTGGCCAAAAAGGGCGTATGCGTTTTTTCCTGAATATATTCAGGAAAAAACGCATACGCCCTTTTTGGCCAACCAAGCAAGCTTGCAAAGGACATCTGCACTACAATGAAGTCTCACTTCCCCCCGGTCAAAAGGGCCATCTGAAAAAAGTGTAAAATCCAGAAAGGCAGGACAGGCCATGGAGAACTGGGAGCCTTGTTATGCTGATGGGCGGGATGTAAATTGCCAACAGACACTCGGGAGAAGTGTATGGTGTTTCCTGAAACATCTAAAAAACAAAGCAACAGAGCCTAGGGCACTGCCAATTATGGTCCTATAGCTTAGGGAAATTAAAATAAAAAAGACACAGCCACCCCAAAGTTTGGGACGCCTCTGTTTACAAGAACCTCGTTTACAGTACAAGTTCAACATCGCAGAAAGTGAAAAATGGATAAAGAAGTTGTGGTATTTACTTACAAAACAATATCACTCAGCAATGAAATCTATGTCATCAGGCCCTTAGCATCACAATGAGTGGATTCAGGTATGATGATTCTAACTGAAATAAGTCACACAGAAAAAGAAACATCATAAGATATCAGTAATACACGGAATGTAAACTTGGCTACACAGGAACTGAATTACAGAACAGAACAGGGTCTCAAATTTAGAAAACCAACTTATGCTTGCTTAAGGGGAAAGGTGAGTTGGGGTGCTGCATAAAACCAGAGATTGAAATGAGCACAGATAAAGTTCCTTAAGTCAAATATGGAATAGACAAGAGCTACTCCTTGCTCAACGAAATGGACTCAACACAGCATATTAAACGCCTAAGAATGTACCTGACTAGTAAGTATCTTAAAACCTATGGATTGCTATGTCTCCGAAAGAGAATCAAGAATGTGTACAGGGGCATAAATGCAGCAGTGATAGGATTGGAGAGGTTCGGTGAGCAAATGAAGACCCTTTGAATTCATATTGCATGGTACCCATTACACGGGTCTCAACTCTCCAGGTTTAAGGTATTCTTCCTTCAGCTAAAACATGCATGTGGAACCCAAGTATGATCAACCATGTGAACGGGAGACGTGTTCAAATATGTCTCAGTTTTCCTCCCCTGGTACTCGGGTGCAACATTCCAGACGCTTTACTAACACTCTCCCCACTTGGAGAGTCAGCGCCTTTAACCTCCTGTTCGGCCCAGTTTGCAATTTCTGCGGAAGATGAACAGGAATAGCGAGAACCAATGAGAGGCTAGCTGGAGGTGTCTGGACGGGCAAATTTAACTCTCATTTCCCACCAGGAAGAGGAAATAACCAAAGGCTCAGCGTGCCGTACCAAAACCAGATTAGGGCCTGAAGCCATACTGCGGTGTTGCGGCCAGCTCAAAAGAAAGCGAGTTGAACAAAGGAGCTCAGGGGCACTGTAATTCACAAACCTGCAGAGTTATAAATGACAGCTATCGTCCAAAAATAGACTGAAGTAAGGCTGCCAAGAGGACTTGAAAGCGGGGCAGAATTGCAGGAAACCGATTTCAGGAGGTAGACTGGAATTGCATTGAAAGCATAGGAAAAGAGGCAGAACGTCCACAATGATGCACTTGGCCAAAAAGGGCGTATGCGTTTTTTCCTGAATATATTCAGGAAAAAACGCATACGCACTTTTTGGCCAACCAAGCAAGCTTGCAAAGGAAATCTGCACTACAATGAAGTCTCACTTCCCCCCGGTCAAAAGGGCCATCTGAAAAAAGTGTAAAATCCAGAAAGGCAGGACAGGCCATGGAGAACTGGGAGCCTTGTTATGCTGATGGGCGGGATGTAAATTGCCAACAGACACTCGGGAGAAGTGTATGGTGTTTCCTGAAACATCTAAAAAACAAAGCAACAGAGCCTAGGGCACTGCCACTTATGGTCCTATAGCTTAGGGAAATTAAAATCAAAAAGACACAGCCACCCCAAAGTTTGGGACGCCTCCGTTTACAAGAACCTCGTTTACCGTACAAGTTCAATATCACAGAAAGTGAAAAATGGATAAAGAACTTGTGGTACTTACGTACAATGCAGAATCACTCAGCAATGAAATCTATGTCATCAGGCCCGTAGCAGCATAATGAGTGGATTCAGGTACGATGATTCTAACTGAAATAAGTTACACAGAAAAAGAAACATCATAAGATATCAGTAATACACGGAATGTAAACTTGGCTACACAGGAACTGCATTCCAAAACAGAACAGGGTCTCAAATTTAGAAAACCAACTTATGCTTGCTTAAGGGGAAAGATGAGTTGGGGTGCTGCATAAAACCAGAGATTGAAATGAGCACAGATAAAGTTCCTTAAGCCAAATATGGAATAGACAAGAGCTACTCCTTGCTCAACGAAATGGACTCAACACCGCATAT
Source organism: Delphinus delphis (assembly GCF_949987515.2). Lineage (NCBI taxonomy): Eukaryota > Metazoa > Chordata > Mammalia > Artiodactyla > Delphinidae > Delphinus > Delphinus delphis. Next base: position 213,164 of record NW_027192748.1, read on the forward strand.
TAAATGCCTAAGAATGTACCTGACTAGTAAGTATCTTAAAACCTATAGATTGCTATGTCTCCGAAAGAGAATCAAGCATGTGTACAGGGGCATAAACGCAGCAGTGATAGGATTGGAGAGGTTCGGTGAGCAAATGAAGACCCTTTGAAGTCATATTGCATGGTACCCATTCCACGGGTTTCAACTACCCAGGATTTAGGTATTCTTCCTTCAGCTAAAACATGCATGTGGAACCCAGAGTATGATCAACCATGTGATCGGGAGACGTGTTCAAATATGTCTCAGTTTTCCTCCCCTGGTACTCAGGTGCAACATTCCAGACGCTTTACTAACACTCTCCCCACTTGGAGAGTCAGCGCCTTTAACCTCCTGTTTGGCCCAGTTTGCAATTTCTGCGGAAGATGAACAGGAATAGCGAGAACCAATGAGAGGCTAGCTGGAGGTGTCTGGACGGGCAAATTTAACTCTCATTTCCCACCAGGAGGAGGAAATAACCAAAGGCTCAGCGTGCCGTGCCAGAACAAGATTAGGGCCTGAAGCCATCCTGCGGTGTTGCGGCCAGGTCACAAGAAAGCGAGTTGAAGAAAGGAGCTCAGGGGCACTGTAATTCACAAACCTGCAGAGTTATAAATGACAGCTATCGTCCAAAAATAGACTGAAGTAAGGCTGCCAAGAGGACTTGAAAGCGGGGCAGAATTGCAGGAAACCGATTTCAGGAGGTAGACTGGAATTGCATTGAAAGCATAGGAAAAGAGGCAGAACGTCCACAATGATGCACTTGGCCAAAAAGGGCGTATGCGTTTTTTCCTGAATATATTCAGGAAAAAACGCATACGCCCTTTTTGGCCAACCAAGCAAGCTTGCAAAGGAAATCTGCACTACAATGAAGTCTCACTTCCCCCCGGTCAAAAGGGCCATCTGAAAAAAGTGTAAAATCCAGAAAGGCAGGACAGGCCATGGAGAACTGGGAGCCCTGTTATGCTGATGGGCGGGATGTAAATTGCCAACAGACACTCGGGAGAAGTGTATGGTGTTTCCTGAAACATCTAAAAAACAGCAACAGAGCCTAGGGCACTGCCACTTATGGTCCTATAGCTTAGGGAAATTAAAATCAAAAAGACACAGCCACCCCAAAGTTTGGGACGCCTCCGTTTACAAGAACCTCATTTACCGTACAAGTTCAATATCACAGAAAGTGAAAAATGGATAAAGAACTTGTGGTACTTACATACAATGCAGTATCACTCAGCAATGAAATCTATGTCATCAGGCCCGTAGCAGCATAATGAGTTGATTCAGGTACGATGATTCTAACTGAAATAAGTTACACAGAAAAAGAAACATGATAAGATATCACTAATACACGGAATGTAAACTTGGCTACACAGGAACTGCATTCCAAAACAGAACAGGGTCTCAAATTTAGAAAACCAACTTATGCTTGCTTAAGGGTAAAGGTGAGTTGGGGTGCTGCATAAAACCAGAGATTGAAATGAGCACAGATAAAGTTCCTTAAGCCAAATATGGAATAGACAAGAGCTACTCCTTGCTCAACGAAATGGACTCAACACCGCATATTAAAGGCCTAAGAATGTACCTGACTAGTAAGTATCTTAAAACCTATGGATTGCTATGTCTCCGAAAGAGAATCAAGCATGTGTACAGGGGCATAAACGCAGCAGTGATAGGATTGGAGAGGTTCGGTGAGCAAATGAAGACCCTTTGAAGTCATATTGCATGGTACCCATTCCACGGGTTTCAAATACCCAGGTTTAAGGTATTCTTCCTTCAGCTAAAACATGCATGTGGAACCTAGAGTATGATCAACCATGTGATCGGGAAACGTGTTCAAATATGTCTCAGTTTTTGTAACCTGGTACTCGCGTGCAACATTCCAGACGCTTTACTAACACTCTCCCGACTTGGAGAGTCAGTCCCTTTAACCTCCTGTTTCGCCCAGTTTGCAATTTCTGTGGAAGATGAACAGGAATAGCGAGAACCAATGAGAGACTAGCTGGAGGTGTCTGGACGGGCAAATTTAACTCTCATTTCCCACCAGGAAGAGGAATTAACCAAAGGCTCAGCGTGCCGTGCCGGAACCAGATTAGGGCCTGAAGCCATCCTGCGGTGTTTCGGCCAGCTCACAAGAAAGCGAGTTGAAGAAAGGAGCTCAGGGGCACTGTAATTCACAAACCTGCAGAGTTATAAATGACAGCTATCGTCCAAAAATAGACTGAAGTAAGGCTGCCAAGAGGACTTGAAAGCGGGGCAGAATTGCAGGAAACTGATTTCAGGAGGTAGACTGAAATTGCATTGAAAGCATAGGAAAAGAGGCAGAACGTCCACAAAGATGCACTTGGCCAAAAGGGCGTATGCGTTTTTTCCTGAATATATTCAGGAAAAAACGCATACGCCCTTTTTGGCCAACCAAGCAAGCTTGCAAAGGAAATCTGCACTACAATGAAGTCTCACTTCCCCCCGGTCAAAAGGGCCATCTGAAAAAAGTGTAAAATCCAGAAAGGCAGGACAGGCCATGGAGAACTGGGAGCCTTGTTATGCTGATGGGCGGGATGTAAATTGCCAACAGACACTCGGGAGAAGTGTATGGTGTTTCCTGAAACATCTAAAAAACAAAGCAACAGAGCCTGGGGCACTGCCACTTATGGTCCTATAGCTTAGGGAAATTAAAATCAAAAAGACACAGCCACCCCAAAGTTTGGGACGCCTCCGTTTACAAGAACCTCATTTACCGTACAAGTTCAATATCACAGAAAGTGAAAAATGGATAAAGAACTTGTGGTACTTACATACAATGCAGTATCACTCAGCAATGAAATCTATGTCATCAGGCCCGTAGCAGCATAATGAGTTGATTCAGGTACGATGATTCTAACTGAAATAAGTCACACAGAAAAAGAAACATCATAAGATATCAGTAATACACGGAATGGAAACTTGGCTACACAGGAACTGAATTACAGAACAGAACAGGGTCTCAAATTTAGAAAACCAACTTATGCTTGCTTAAGGGGAAAGGTGAGTTGGGGTGCTGCATAAAACCAGAGATTGAAATGAGCACAGATAAAGTTCCTTAAGCCAAATATGGAATAGACAAGAGCTACTCCTTGCTCAACGAAATGGACTCAACACCGCATATTAAACGCCTAAGAATGTACCTGACTAGTAAGTATCTTAAAACCTATGGATTGCTATGTCTCCGAAAGAGAATCAAGCATGTGTACAGGGGCATAAACGCAGCAGTGATAGGATTGGAGAGGTTCGGTGAGCAAATGAAGACCCTTTGAAGTCATATTGCATGGTACCCATTCCACGGGTTTCAAATACCCAGGTTTAAGGTATTCTTCCTTCAGCTAAAACATGCATGTGGAACCCAGAGTATGATCAACCATGTGATCGGGAGACGTGTTCAAATATGTCTCAGTTTTCCTCCCCTGGTACTCGGGTGCAACATTCCAGATGCTTTACTAACACTCTCCCCACTTGGAGAGTCAGCGCCTTTAACCTCCTGTTTGGCACAGTTTGGAATTTCTGCGGAAGATGAACAGGAATAGCTAGAACCAATGAGAGGCTAGCTGGAGGTGTCTGGACGGGCAAATTTAACTCTCATTTCGCAACAGGAAGAGGAAATAACCAAAGGCTCAGCGTTCCGTAGCGGAACCAGATTAGGGCCTGAAGCCATCCTGCGGTGTTGCGGCCAGCTCAAAAGAAACCGAGTTGAAGAAAGCAGCTCAGGGGCACTGTAATTCACAAACCTGCAGAGTTATAAATGACAGCTATCGTCCAAAAATATACTGAAGTAAGGCTGCCAAGAGGACTTGAAAGCGGGGCAGAATTGCAGGAAACCGATTTCAGGAGGTAGACTGGAATTGCATTGAAAGCATAGGAAAAGAGGCAGAACGTCCACAATGATGCACTTGGCCAAAAAGGGCGTATGCGTTTTTTCCTGAATATATTCAGGAAAAAACGCATACGCCCTTTTTGGCCAACCAAGCAAGCTTGCAAAGGAAATCTGCACTACAATGAAGTCTCACTTCCCCCCGGTCAAAAGGGCCATCTGAAAAAAGTGTAAAATCCAGAAAGGCAGGACAGGCCATTGAGAACTGGGAGCCTTGTTATGCTGATGGACGGGATGTAAATTGCCAACAGACACTCAGGAGAAGTGTATGGTGTTTCCTGAAACATCTAAAAAACAAAGCAACAGAGCCTAGGGCACTTCCACTTATGGTCCTATAGCTTAGGAAAATTAAAATCAAAATGACACAGCCACCCCAAAGTTTGGAACGGCTCTGTTTACAAGAACCTCGTTTACAGTACAAGTTCAACATCGCAGAAAGTGAAAAATGGATAAAGAAGTTGTGGTATTTACTTACAAAGCAATATCACTCAGCAATGAAATCTGTGTCATCAGGCCCTTAGCAGCACAATGAGTGGATTCAGGTATGATGATTCTAACTGAAGTAAGTCACACAGAAAAAGAAACATCATAAGATATCAGTAATACACGGAATGTAAACTTGGCTACACAGGAACTGAAATACAGAACAGAACAGGGTCTCAAATTTAGAAAAACAACTTATGCTTGCTTAAGGGGAAAGGTGAGTTGGGGTGCTGCATAAAACCAGAGATTGAAATGAGCACAGATAAAGTTCCTTAAGTCAAATATGGAATAGACAAGAGCTACTCCTTGCTCAACGAAATGGACTCAACACCGCATATTAAACGCCTAAGAATGTACCTGACTAGTAAGTATCTTAAAACCTATGGATTGCTATGTCTCCGAAAGAGAATCAAGCATGTGTACAGGGGCATAAACGCAGCAGTGATAGGATTGGAGAGGTTCGGTGAGCAAATGAAGACCCTTTGAAGTCATATTGCATGGTACCCATTACACAGGTCTCAACTCTCCAGGTTTAAGGTATTCTTCCTTTAGCTAAAACATGCATGTGGAACCCAAGTATGATCAACCATGTGAACGGGAGACGTGTTCAAATATGTCTCAGTTTTCCTCCCCTGGTACTCGGGTGCAACATTCCAGACGCTTTACTAACACTCTCCCCACTTGGAGAGTCAGCGCCTTTAACCTCCTGTTTGGCCCAGTTTGCAATTTCTGCGGAAGATGAACAGGAATAGCGAGAACCAATGAGAGACTAGCTGGAGGTGTCTGGACGGGCAAATTTAACTCTCATTTCCCACCAGGAAAAGGAAATAACCAAAGGCTCAGCGTGCCGTGCCGGAACCAGATTAGGGCCTGAAGCCATCCTGCGGTGTTGCGGCCAGGTCACAAGAAAGCAAGTTGAAGAAAGGAGCTCAGGGGCACTGTAATTCACAAACCTGCAGAGTTATAAATGACAGCTATCATCCAAAATAGACTGAAGTAAGGCTGCCAAGAGGACTTGAAAGCGGGGCAGAATTGCAGGAAACCGATTTCAGGAGGTAGACTGGAATTGCATTGAAAGCATAGGAAAAGAGGCAGAACGTCCACAATGATGCACTTGGCCAAAAAGGGCGTATGCGTTTTTTCCTGAATATATTCAGGAAAAAACGCATACGCCCTTTTTGGCCAACCAAGCAAGCTTGCAAATGAAATCTGCACTACAATGAAGTCTCACTTTCCCCCGGTCAAAAGGGCCATCTGAAAAAAGTGTAAAATCCAGAAAGGCAGGACAGGCCATGGAGAACTGGGAGCCTTGTTATGCTGATGGGCGGGATGTAAATTGCCAACAACCACTCGGGAGAAGTGTATGGTGTTTCCTGAAACATCTAAAAAACAAAGCAACAGGACCTAGGGCACTTCCACTTATGGTCCTATAGCTTAGGGAAATTAAAATCAAAAAGACACAGCCACCCCAAAGTTTGGAACGGCTCTGTTTACAAGAACCTCGTTTACAGTACAAGTTCAACATCGCAGAAAGTGAAAAATGGATAAAGAAGTTGTGGTATTTACTTACAAAGCAATATCACTCAGCAATGAAATCTATGTCATCAGGCCCTTAGCAGCACAATGAGTGGATTCAGGTATGATGATTCTAACTGAAGTAAGTCACACAGAAAAAGAAACATCATAAGATATCAGTAATACACGGAATGTAAACTTGGCTACACAGGAACTGAATTACAGAACAGAACAGGGTCTCAAATTTAGAAAACCAACTTATTCTTGCTTAAGGGGAAAGGTGAGTTGGGGTGCTGCATAAAACCAGAGATTGAAATGAGCACAGATAAAGTTCCTTAAGTCAAATATGGAATAGACAAGAGCTACTCCTTGCTCAACGAAATGGACTCAACACCGCATATTAAACGCCTAAGAATGTACCTGACTAGTAAGTATCTTAAAACCTATGGATTGCTATGTCTCCGAAAGAGAATCAAGCATGTGTACAGGGGCATAAACGCAGCAGTGATAGGATTGGAGAGGTTCGGTGAGCAAATGAAGACCCTTTGAAGTCATATTGCATGGTACCCATTCCACGGGTCTCAACTCTCCAGGTTTAAGGTATTCTTCCTTCTGCTAAAACATGCATGTGGAACCCAAGTATGATCAACCATGTGAACGGGAGACGTGTTCAAATATGTCTCAGTTTTCGTACCCTGGTACTCGGGTGCAACATTCCAGACGCTTTACTAACACTCTCCCCACTTGGAGAGTCAGCGCCTTTAACCTCCTGTTTGGCCCAGTTTGCAATTTCTGCGGAAGATGAACAGGAATAGCGAGAACCAATGAGAGACTAGCTGGAGGTGTCTGGACGGGCAAATTTAACTCTCATTTCCCACCAGGAAGAGGAAATAACCAAAGGCTCAGCGTGCCATGCCGGAACCAGATTAGGGCCTGAAGCCATCCTGCGGTGTTGCGGCCAGGTCACAAGAAAGCAAGTTGAAGAAAGGAGCTCAGGGGCACTGTAATTCACAAACCTGCAGAGTTATAAATGACAGCTATCGTCCAAAATAGACTGAAGTAAGGCTGCCAAGAGGACTTGAAAGCGGGGCAGAATTGCAGGAAACCGATTTCAGGAGGTAGACTGGAATTGCATTGAAAGCATAGGAAAAGAGGCAGAACGTCCACAATGATGCACTTGGCCAAAAAGGGCGTATGCGTTTTTTCCTGAATATATTCAGGAAAAAACGCATACGCCCTTTTTGGCCAACCAAGCAAGCTTGCAAAGGAAATCTGCACTACAATGAAGTCTCACTTTCCCCCGGTCAAAAGGACCATCTGAAAAAAGTGTAAAATCCAGAAAGGCAACAGGCCATTTAGAACTGGGAGCCTTGTTATGCTGATGGGCGGGATGTAAATTGCCAACAGACACTCGGGAGAAGTGTATGGTGTTTCCTGAAACATCTAAAAAACAAAGCAACAGAGCCTAGGGCACTTCCACTTATGGTCCTATAGCTTAGGGAAATTAAAATCAAAAAGACACAGCCACCCCAAAGTTTGGGACGCCTCTGTTTACAAGAACCTCGTTTACAGTACAAGTTCAACATTGCAGAAAGTGAAAAATGTATAAAGAAGTTGTGGTATTTACTTACAAAGCAATATCACTCAGCAATGAAATCTATGTCATCAGGCCCTTAGCATCACAATGAGTGGATTCAGGTATGATGATTCTAACTGAAATAAGTCACACAGAAAAAGAAACATCATAAGATATCAGTAATACACGGAATGTAAACTTGGCTACACAGGAACTGAATTCCAAAACAGAAAAGGTTCTCAAATTTAGAAAACCAACTTATGCTTGCTTAAGGGGAAAGGTGAGTTGGGTTGCTGCATAAAGCCAGAGATTGAAATGAGCACAGATAAAGTTCCTTAAGCCAAATATGGAATAGACAAGAGCTACTCCTTGCTCAACGAAATGGACTCAACACCGCATATTAAACGCCTAAGAATGTACCTGACTAGTAAGTATCTTAAAACCTATGGATTGCTATGTCTCCGAAAGAGAATCAAGCATGTGTACAGGGGCATAAACGCAGCAGTGATAGGATTGGAGAGGTTCGGTGAGCAAATGAAGACCCTTTGAAGTCATATTGCATGGTACCCATTCCACGGGTTTCAACTACGCAGGTTTTAGGTATTCTTCCTTCAGCTAAAACATGCATGTGGAACCCAGAGTATGATCAACCATGTGATCGGGAGACGTGTTCAAATATGTCTCAGTTTTCCTCCCCTGGTACTCGGGTGCAACATTCCAGACGCTTTACTAACACTCTCCCCACTTGGAGAGTCAGCGCCTTTAACCTCCTGTTTGGCACAGTTTGCAATTTCTGCGGAAGATGAACAGGAATAGTGAGAACCAATGAGAGGCTAGCTGGAGGTGTCTGGACGGGCAAATTTAACTCTCATTTCGCAACAGGAAGAGGAAATAACCAAAGGCTCAGCGTTCCGTACCGGAACCAGATTAGGGCCTGAAGCCATCCTGCGGTGTTGCGGCCAGCTCAAAAGAAAGCGAGTTGAAGAAAGGAGCTCAGGGGCACTGTAATTCACAAACCTGCAGTTATAAATGACAGCTATCGTCCAAAAATAGACTGAAGTAAGGCTGCCAAGAGGACTTGAAAGCGGGGCAGAATTGCAGGAAACCGATTTCAGGAGGTAGACTGGAATTGCATTGAAAGCATAGGAAAAGAGGCAGAACGCCCACAATGATGCACTTGGCCAAAAAGGGCGTATGCGTTTTTTCCTGAATATATTCAGGAAAAAACGCATACGCCCTTTTTGGCCAACCAAGCAAGCTTGCAAAGGAAATCTGCACTACAATGAAGTCTCACTTCCCCCCGGTCAAAAGGGCCATCTGAAAAAAGTGTAAAATCCAGAAAGGCAACAGGCCATTGAGAACTGGGAGCCTTGTTATGCTGATGGACGGGATGTAAATTGCCAACAGACACTTGGGAGAAGTGTATGGTGTTTCCTGAAACATCTAAAAAACAAAGCAACAGAGCCTAGGGCACTTCCACTTATGGTCCTATAGCTTAGGAAAATTAAAATCAAAAAGACACAGCCACCTCAAAGTTTGGAACGGCTCTGTTTACAAGAACCTCGTTTACAGTACAAGTTCAACATCGCAGAAAGTGAAAAATGGATAAAGAACTTGTGGTACTTACGTACAATGCAGTGTCACTCAGCAATGAAATCTATGTCATCAGGCCCATAGCAGCATAATGAGTAGATTCAGGTACGATGATTCTAACTGAAATAAGTCACACAGAAAAAGAAACATCATAAGATATCACTAATACACGGAATGTAAACTTGGCTACACAGGAACTGAATTCCAAAACAGAACAGGTTCTCAAATTTAGAAAACCAACTTATGCTTGCTTAAGGGGAAAGGTGAGTTGGGTTGCTGCATAAAACGAGAGATTGAAATGAGCACAGATAAAGTTCCTTAAGCCAAATATGGAATAGACAAGAGCTACTCCTTGCTCAACGAAATGGACTCAACACCGCATATTAAACGCCTAAGCATGTACCTGACTAGTAAGTATCTTAAAACCTATGGATTGCTATGTCTCTGAAAGAGAATCAAGCATGTGTACAGGGGCATAAACGCAGCAGTGATAGGATTGGAGAGGTTCGGTGAGCAAATGAAGACCCTTTGAAGTCATATTGCATGGTACCCATTACACGGGTCTCAACTCTCCAGGTTTAAGGTATTCTTCCTTCAGCTAAAACATGCATGTGGAACCCAAGTATGATCAACCATGTGAACGGGAGACGTGTTCAAATATGTCTCAGTTTTCCTCCCCTGGTACTCGGGTGCAACATTCCAGACGCTTTACTAACACTCTCCCCACTTGGAGAGTCAGCGCCTTTAACCTCCTGTTTGGCCCAGTTTGCAATTTCTGCGGAAGATGAACAGGAATAGCGAGAACCAATGAGAGACTAGCTGGAGGTGTCTGGACGGGCAAATTTAACTCTCATTTCCCACCAGGAAAAGGAAATAACCAAAGGCTCAGCGTGCCGTGCCGGAACCAGATTAGGGCCTGAAGCGATCCTGCGGTGTTGCGGCCAGGTCACAAGAAAGCAAGTTGAAGAAAGGAGCTCAGGGGCACTGTAATTCACAAACCTGCAGAGTTATAAATGACAGCTATCATCCAAAATAGACTGAAGTAAGGCTGCCAAGAGGACTTGAAAACGGAGCAGAATTGCAGGAAACCGATTTCAGGAGGTAGACTGGAATTGCATTGAAAGCATAGGAAAAGAGGCAGAACGTCCACAATGATGCACTTGGCCAAAAAGGGCGTATGCGTTTTTTCCTGAATATATTCAGGAAAAAACGCATACGCCCTTTTTGGCCAACCAAGCAAGCTTGCAAAGGAAATCTGCACTACAATGAAGTCTCACTTCCCCCCGGTCAAAAGGGCCATCTGAAAAAAGTGTAAAATCCAGAAAGGCAGGACAGGCCATGGACAACTGGGAGCCTTGTTATGCTGATGGGCGGGATGTAAATTGCCAACAACCACTCGGGAGAAGTGTATGGTGTTTCCTGAAACATCTAAAAAACAAAGCAACAGAACCTAGGGCACTTCCACTTATGGTCCTATAGCTTAGGGAAATTAAAATCAAAAAGACACAGCCACCCCAAAGTTTGGAACGGCTCTGTTTACAAGAACCTCGTTTACAGTACAAGTTCAACATCGCAGAAAGTGAAAAATGGATAAAGAAGTTGTGGTATTTACTTACAAAGCAATATCACTCAGCAATGAAATCTGTGTCATCAGGCCCTTAGCAGCACAATGAGTGGATTCAGGTATGATGATTCTAACTGAAATAAGTCACACAGAAAAAGAAACATCATAAGATATCAGTAATACACGGAATGTAAACTTGGCTACACAGGAACTGAATTACAGAACAGAACAGGGTCTCAAATTTAGAAAAACAACTTATGCTTGCTTAAGGGTAAAGGTGAGTTGGGGTGCTGCATAAAACCAGAGATTGAAATGAGCACAGATAAAGTTCCTTAAGCCAAATATGGAATAGACAAGAGCTACTCCTTGCTCAATGAAATGGACTCAACACCCCATATTAAATGCCTAAAAATGTACCTGACTAGTAAGTATCGTAAAACCTATGGATTGCTATGTCTCCAAAAGAGAATCAAGCATGTGTACAGGGGCATAAACGCAGCAGTGATAGGATTGGAGAGGTTCGGTGAGCAAATGAAGACCCTTTGAAGTCATATTGCATGGTACCCATTCCACGGGTTTCAACTCTCCATGTTTAAGGTATTCTTCCTTCAGCTAAAACATGCATGTGGAACCCAAGTATGATCAACCATGTGAATGGGAGACATGTTCAAATATGTCTCAGTTTTCCTCCCCTGGTACTCGGGTGCAACATTCCAGACGCTTTACTAACACTCTCCCCACTTGGAGAGTCAGCGCCTTTAACCTCCTGTTTGGCCCAGTTTGCCATTTCTGCGGAAGATGAACAGGAATAGCGAGAACCAATGAGAGGCTAGCTGGAGGTGTCTGGACGGGCAAATTTAACTCTCATTTCCCACCAGGAAGAGGAAATAACCAAAGGCTCAGCGTGCCGTACCGGAACCAGATTAGGGCCTGAAGCCATCCTGCGGTGTTGCGGCCAGGTCACAAGAAAGCGAGTTGAAGAAAGGAGCTCAGGGGCACTGTAATTCACAAACCTGCAGAGTTATAAGTGACAGCTATCGTCCAAAAATAGACTGAAGTAAGGCTGCCAAGAGGACTTGAAAGCGGGGCAGAATTGCAGGAAACCGATTTCAGGAGGTAGACTGGAATTGCATTGAAAGCATAGGAAAAGAGGCAGAACGTCCACAATGATGCACTTGGCCAAAAAGGGCGTATGCGTTTTTTCCTGAATATATTCAGGAAAAAACGCATACGCCCTTTTTGGCCAACCAAGCAAGCTTGCAAAGGAAATCTGCACTACAATGAAGTCTCACTTCCCCCCGGTCAAAAGGGCCATCTGAAAAAAGTGTAAAATCCAGAAAGGCAGGACAGGCCATGGAGAACTGGGAGCCTTGTTATGCTGATGGGCGGGATGTAAATTGCCAACAACCACTCGGGAGAAGTGTATGGTGTTTCCTGAAACATCTAAAAAACAAAGCAACAGAACCTAGGGCACTTCCACTTATGGTCCTATAGCTTAGGGAAATTAAAATCAAAAAGACACAGCCACCCCAAAGTTTGGAACGGCTCTGTTTACAAGAACCTCGTTTACAGTACAAGTTCAACATCGCAGAAAGTGAAAAATGGATAAAGAAGTTGTGGTATTTACTTACAAAGCAATATCACTCAGCAAGGAAATCTGTGTCATCACGCCCTTAGCAGCACAATGAGTGGATTCAGGTATGATGATTCTAACTGAAATAAGTCACACAGAAAAAGAAACATCATAAGATATCAGTAATACACGGAATGGAAACTTGGCTACACAGGAACTGAATTACAGAACAGAACAGGGTCTCAAATTTAGAAAACCAACTTATGCTTGCTTAAGGGTAAAGGTGAGTTGGGGTGCTGCATAAAACCAGAGATTGAAATGAGCACAGATAAAGTTCCTTAAGTCAAATATGGAATAGACAAGAGCTACTCCTTGCTCAACGAAATGGACTCAACACCGCATATTAAACGCCTAAGAATGTACCTGACTAGTAAGTATCTTAAAACCTATGGATTGCTATGTCTCCGAAAGAGAATCAAGCATGTGTACAGGGGCATAAACGCAGCAGTGATAGGATTGGAGAGGTTCGGTGAGCAAATGAAGACCCTTTGAAGTCATATTGCATGGTACCCATTACACGGGTCTTAACTCTCCAGGTTTAAGGTATTCTTCCTTCAGCTAAAACATGCATGTGGAACCCAAGTATGATCAACCATGTGAACGGGAGACGTGTTCAAATATGTCTCAGTTTTCCTCCCCTGGTACTCGGGTGCAACATTCCAGACGCTTTACTAACACTCTCCCCACTTGGAGAGTCAGCGCCTTTAACCTCCTGTTTGGCCCAGTTGGCAATTTCTGCGGAAGATGAACAGGAATAGCGAGAACCAATGAGAGGTTAGCTGGAGGTGTCTGGACGGGCAAATTTAACTCTCATTTCCCACCAGGAAGAGGAATTAACCAAAGGCTCAGCATGCCGGGCCGGAACCAGATTAGGGCCTGAAGACATCCTGCGGTGTTGCGGCCAGGTCACAAGAAAGCGAGTTGAAGAAAGGAGCTCAGGAGCACTGTAATTCACAAACCTGCAGAGTTATAAATGACAGCTATCGTCCAAAAATAGACTGAAGTAAGGCTGCCAAGAGGACTTGAAAGCGGGGCAGAATTGCAGGAAACCGATTTCAGGAGGTAGACTGGAATTGCATTGAAAGCATAGGAAAAGAGGCAGAACGTCCACAATGATGCACTTGGCCAAAAAGGGCGTATGCGTTTTTTCCTGAATATATTCAGGAAAAAACGCATACGCCCTTTTTGGCCAACCAAGCAAGCTTGCAAAGGAAATCTGCACTACAATGAAGTCTCACTTCCCCCCGGCCAAAAGCGCCATCTGAAAAAAGTGTAAAATCCAGAAAGGCAACAGGCCATTGAGAACTGGGAGCCTTGTTATGCTGATGGGCGGGATGTAAATTGCCAACAGACACTTGGGAGAAGTGTATGGTGTTTCCTGAAACATGTAAAAAACAAAGCAACAGAGCCTAGGGCACTTCCACTTATGGTCCTATAGCTTAGGGAAATTAAAATAAAAAAGACACAGCCACCCCAAAGTTTGGAACGGCTCTGTTTACAAGAACCTCATTTACAGTACAAGTTCAACATCGCAGAAAGTGAAAAATGGATAAAGAAGTTGTGGTATTTACTTACAAAGCAATATCACTCAGCAATGAAATCTGTGTCATCAGGCCCTTAGCAGCACAATGAGTGGATTCAGGTATGATGATTCTAACTGAAATAAGTCACACAGAAAAAGAAACATCATAAGATATCAGTAATACACGGAATGTAAACTTGGCTACACAGGAACTGAATTACAGAACAGAACAGGGTCTCAAATTTAGAAAACCAACTTATGCTTGCTTAAGGGTAAAGGTGAGTTGGGGTGCTGCATAAAACCAGAGATTGAAATGAGCACAGATAAAGTTCCTTAAGTCAAATATGGAATAGACAAGAGCTACTCCTTGCTCAACGAAATGGACTCAATACCCCATATTAAACGCCTAAGAATGTACCTGACTAGTAAGTATCGTAAAACCTATGGATTGCTATGTCTCCAAAAGAGAATCAAGCATGTGTACAGGGGCATAAACGCAGCAGTGATAGGATTGGAGAGGTTCGGTGAGCAAATGAAGACCCTTTGAAGTCATATTGCATGGTACCCATTACACGGGTCTCAACTCTCCAGGTTTAAGGTATTCTTCCTTCTGCTAAAACATGCATGTGGAACCCAAGTATGATCAACCATGTGAATGGGAGACGTGTTCAAATATGTCTCAGTTTTCCTCCCCTGGTACTCGGGTGCAACATTCCAGACGCTTTACTAACACTCTCCCCACTTGGAGAGTCAGCGCCTTTAACCTCCTGTTTGGCCCAGTTTGCAATTTCTGCGGAAGATGAACAGGAATAGCGAGAACCAATGAGAGACTAGCTGGAGGTGTCTGGACGGGCAAATTTAACTCTCATTTCCCAACAGGAAAAGGAAATAACCAAAGGCTCAGCGTGCCATGCCGGAACCAGATTAGGGCCTGAAGCCATCCTGCGGTGTTGCGGCCAGGTCACAAGAAAGCGAGTTGAAGAAAGGAGCTCAGGGGCACTGTAATTCACAAACCTGCAGAGTTATAAATGACAGTTATCATCCAAAATAGACTGAAGTAAGGCTGCCAAGAGGACTTGAAAGCGGGGCAGAATTGCAGGAAACCGATTTCAGGAGGTAGACTGGAATTGCATTGAAAGCATAGGAAAAGAGGCAGAACGTCCACAATGATGCACTTGGCCAAAAAGGGGGTATGCGTTTTTACCTGAATATATTCAGGAAAAAACGCATACGCCCTTTTTGGCCAACCAAGCAAGCTTGCAAAGGAAATCTGCACTACAATGAAGTCTCACTTCCCCCCGGTCAAAAGGGCCATCTGAAAAAAGTGTAAAATCCAGAAAGGGAAGACAGGCCATGGAGAACTGGGAGCCTTGTTATGCTGATGGGCGGGATGTAAATTGCCAACAACCACTCGGGAGAAATGTATGGTGTTTCCTGAAATATCTAAAAAACAAAGCAACAGAACCTAGGGCACTTCCACTTATGGTCCTATAGCTTAGGGAAATTAAAATCAAAAAGACACAGCCACCTCAAAGTTTGGAACGGCTCTGTTTACAAGAACCTCGTTTACAGTACAAGTTCAACATCGCAGAAAGTGAAAAATGGATAAAGAACTTGTGGTACTTACGTACAATGCAGTGTCACTCAGCAATGAAATCTATGTCATCAGGCCCGTAGCAGCATAATGAGTAGATTCAGGTACGATGATTCTAACTGAAATAAGTCACACAGAAAAAGAAACATCATAAGATATCACTAATACACGGAATGTAAACTTGGCTACACAGGAACTGAATTCCAAAACAGAACAGGTTCTCAAATTTAGAAAACCAACTTATGCTTGCTTAAGGGGAAAGGTGAGTTGGGTTGCTGCATAAAACGAGAGATTGAAATGAGCACAGATAAAGTTCCTTAAGCCAAATATGGAATAGACAAGAGCTACTCCTTGCTCAACGAAATGGACTCAACACCGCATATTAAACGCCTAAGAATGTACCTGACTAGTAAGTATCTTAAAACCTATGGATTGCTATGTCTCCGAAAGAGAATCAAGCATGTGTACAGGGGCATAAACGCAGTAGTGATAGGATTGGAGAGGTTCGGTGAGCAAATGAAGACCCTTTGAAGTCATATTGCATGGTACCCATTCCACGGGTTTCACTCTCCAGGTTTTAGGTATTCTTCCTTCAGCTAAAACATGCATGTGGAACCCAGAGTATGATCAACCATGTGATCGGGAGACGTGTTCAAATATGTCTCAGTTTTCCTCCCCTGGTACTCGGGTGCAACATTCCAGACGCTTTACTAACACTCTCCCCACTTGGAGAGTCAGCGCCTTTAACCTCCTGTTTGGCACAGTTTGCAATTTCTGCGGAAGATGAACAGGAATAGTGAGAACCAATGAGAGGCTAGCTGGAGGTGTCTGGACGGGCAAATTTAACTCTCATTTCCCACCAGGAAGAGGAAATAACCAAAGGCTCAGCATGCCGTACCGGAACCAGATTAGGGCCTGAAGCCATCCTGCGGTGTTGCGGCCAGTTCAAAAGAAAGAGAGTTGAAGAAAGGAGCTCAGGGGCACTGTAATTCACAAACCTGCAGAGTTATAAATGACAGCTATCGTCCAAAAATAGACTGAAGTAAGGCTGCCAAGAGGACTAGAAAGCGGGGCAGAATTGCAGGAAACCGATTTCAGGAGGTAGACTGGAATTGCATTGAAAGCATAGGAAAAGAGGCAGAACGTCCACAATGATGCACTTGGCCAAAAAGGGCGTATGCGTTTTTTCCTGAATATATTCAGGAAAAAACGCATACGCCCTTTTTGGCCAACCAAGCAAGCTTGCAAAGGAAATCTGCACTACAATGAAGTCTCACTTCCCCCCGGCCAAAAGTGCCATCTGAAAAAAGTGTAAAATCCAGAAAGGCAACAGGCCATTGAGAACTGGGAGCCTTGTTATGCTGATGGGCGGGATGTAAATTGCCAACAGACACTTGGCAGAAGTGTATGGTGTTTCCTGAAACATCTAAAAAACAAAGCAACAGAGCCTAGGGCACTTCCACTTATGGTCCTATAGCTTAGGGAAATTAAAATAAAAAAGACACAGCCACCCCAAAGTGTGGAATGGCTCTGTTTACAAGAACCTCATTTACAGTACAAGTTCAACATCGCAGAAAGTGAAAAATGGATAAAGAAGTTGTGGTATTTACTTACAAAGCAATATCACTCAGTAATGAAATCTGTGTCATCAGGCCCTTAGCAGCACAATGAGTGGATTCAGGTATGATGATTCTAACTGAAATAAGTCACACAGAAAAAGAAACATCATAAGATATCAGTAATACACGGAATGTAAACTTGGCTACACAGGAACTGAATTACAGAACAGAACAGAGTCTCAAATTTAGAAAACCAACTTATTCTTGCTTAAGGGTAAAGGTGAGTTGGGGTGCTGCATAAAACCAGAGATTGAAATGAGCACAGATAAAGTTCCTTAAGCCAAATATGGAATAGACAAGAGCTACTCCTTGCTCAACGAAATGGACTCAACACCGCATATTAAACGCCTAAGAATGTACCTGACTAGTAAGTATCTTAAAACCTATGGATTGCTATGTCTCCGAAAGAGAATCAAGCATGTGTACAGGGGCATAAACGCAGCAGTGATAGGATTGGAGAGGTTCGGTGAGCAAATGAAGACCCTTTGAAGTCATATTGCATGGTACCCATTACACGGGTCTTAACTCTCCAGGTTTAAGGTATTCTTCCTTCAGCTAAAACATGCATGTGGAACCCAAGTATGATCAACCATGTGAACGGGAGACGTGTTCAAATATGTCTCAGTTTTCCTCCCCTGGTACTCGGGTGCAACATTCCAGACGCTTTACTAACACTCTCCCCACTTGGAGAGTCAGCGCCTTTAACCTCCTGTTTGGCCCAGTTTGCAATTTCTGCGGAAGATGAACAGGAATAGCGAGAACCAATGAGAGCCTAGCTGGAGGTGTCTGGACGGGCAAATTTAACTCTCATTTCCCACCAGGAAGAGGAAATAACCAAAGGCTCAGCGTGCCGTACCGGAACCAGATTAGGGCCTGAAGCCATCCTGCGGTGTTGCGGCCAGGTCACAAGAAAGCGAGTTGAAGAAAGGAGCTCAGGGGCACTGTAATTCACAAACCTGCAGAGTTATAAATGACAGCTATCGTCCAAAAATAGACTGAAGTAAGGCTGCCAAGAGGACTTGAAAGCGGGGCAGAATTGCAGGAAACCGATTTCAGGAGGTAGACTGGAATTGCATTGAAAGCATAGGAAAAGAGGCAGAACGTCCACAATGATGCACTTGGCCAAAAAGGGCGTATGCGTTTTTTCCTGAATATATTCAGGAAAAAACGCATACGCCCTTTTTGGCCAACCAAGCAAGCTTGCAAAGGAAATCTGCACTACAATGAAGTCTCACTTCCCCCCGGTCAAAAGGGCCATCTGAAAAAAGTGTAAAATCCAGAAAGGCAGGACAGGCCATGGAGAACTGGGAGCCTTGTTATGCTGATGGGCGGGATGTAAATTGCCAACAACCACTCGGGAGAAGTGTATGGTGTTTCCTGAAACATCTAAAAAACAAAGCAACAGAACCTAGGGCACTTCCACTTATGGTCCTATAGCTTAGGGAAATTAAAATCAAAAAGACACAGCCACCCCAAAGTTTGGAACAGCTCTGTTTACAAGAACCTCGTTTACAGTACAAGTTCAACATCGCAGAAAGTGAAAAATGGATAAAGAAGTTGTGGTATTTACTTACAAAGCAATATCACTCAGCAATGAAATCTGTGTCATCAGGCCCTTAGCAGCACAATGAGTGGATTCAGGTATGATGATTCTAACTGAAGTAAGTCACACAGAAAAAGAAACATCATAAGATATCAGTAATACACGGAATGTAAACTTGGCTACACAGGAACTGAATTACAGAACAGAACAGGGTCTCAAATTTAGAAAACCAACTTATGCTTGCTTAAGGGTAAAGGTGAGTTGGGGTGCTGCATAAAACCAGAGATTGAAATGAGCACAGATAAAGTTCCTTAAGTCAAATATGGAATAGACAAGAGCTACTCCTTGCTCAACGAAATGGACTCAACACCGCATATTAAACGCCTAAGAATGTACCTGACTAGTAAGTATCTTAAAACCTATGGATTGCTATGTCTCCAAAAGAGAATCAAGCATGTGTACAGGGGCATAAACGCAGCAGTGATAGGATTGGAGAGGTTCGGTGAGCAAATGAAGACCCTTTGAAGTCATATTGCATGGTACCCATTATACGGGTCTTAACTCTCCAGGTTTAAGGTATTCTTCCTTCAGCTAAAACATGCATGTGGAACCCAAGTATGATCAACCATGTGATCGGGAGACGTGTTCAAATATGTCTCAGTTTTCCTCCCCTGGTACTCGGGTGCAACATTCCAGATGCTTTACTAACACTCTCCCCACTCGGAGAGTCAGTCCCTTTAACCTCCTGTTTGGCCCAGTTTGCAATTTCTGCGGAAGATGAACAGGAATAGCGAGAACCAATGAGAGGCTAGCTGGAGGTGTCTGGACGGGCAAATTTAACTCTCATTTCCCACCAGGAAGAGGAATTAACCAAAGGCTCAGCATGCCGGGCCGGAACCAGATTAGGGCCTGAAGCCATCCTGTGGTGTTGCGGCCAGGTCACAAGAAAGCGAGTTGAAGAAAGGAGCTCAGGGGCACTGTAATTCACAAACCTGCAGAGTTATAAATGACAGCTATCGTCCAAAAATAGACTGAAGTAAGGCTGCCAAGAGGACTTGAAAGCGGGGCAGAATTGCAGGAAACCGATTTCAGGAGGTAGACTGGAATTGCATTGAAAGCATAGGAAAAGAGGCAGAACGTCCACAATGATGCACTTGGCCAAAAAGGGCGTATGCGTTTTTTCCTGAATATATTCAGGAAAAAACGCATACGCCCTTTTTGGCCAACCAAGCAAGCTTGCAAAGGAAATCTGCACTACAATGAAGTCTCACTTCCCCCCGTTCAAAAGGGCCATCTGAAAAAAGTGTAAAATCCAGAAAGGCAGGACAGGCCATGGAGAACTGGGAGCCTTGTTATGCTGATGGGCGGGATGTAAATTGCCAACAGACACTCGGGAGAAGTGTATGGTGTTTCCTGAAACGTCTAAAAAACAAAGCAACAGAGCCTAGGGCACTGCCACTTATGGTCCTATAGCTTAGGGAAATTAAAATCAAAAAGACACAGCCACCCCAAAGTTTGGGACGCCTCTGTTTACAAGAACCTCGTTTACAGTACAAGTTCAACATCGCAGAAAGTGAAAAATGGATAAAGAAGTTGTGGTATTTACTTACAAAGCAATATCACTCAGCAATGAAATCTATGTCATCAGGCCCTTAGCATCACAATGAGTGGATTCAGGTATGATGATTCTAACTGAAAGAAGTCACACAGAAAAAGAAACATCATAAGATATCAGTAATACACGGAATGTAAACTTGGCTACACGGGAACTGAATTACAGAACAGAACAGGGTCTCAAATTTAGAAAACCAACTTATGCTTGCTTAAGGGTAAAGGTGAGTTGGGGTGCTGCATAAAACCAGAGATTGAAATGAGCACAGATAAAGTTCCTTAAGTCAAATATGGAATAGACAAGAGCTACTCCTTGCTCAACGAAATGGACTCAACACCCCATATTAAACGCCTAAGAATGTACCTGACTAGTAAGTATCGTAAAACCTATGGATTGCTATGTCTCCAAAAGAGAATCAAGCATGTGTACAGGGGCATAAACGCAGCAGTGATAGGATTGGAGAGGTTCGGTGAGCAAATGAAGACCCTTTGAAGTCATATTGCATGGTACCCATTACACGGGTCTTAACTCTCCAGGTTTAAGGTATTCTTCCTTCAGCTAAAACATGCATGTGGAACCCAAGTATGATCAACCATGTGAACGGGAGACGTGTTCAAATATGTCTCAGTTTTCCTCCCCTGGTACTCGGGTGCAACATTCCAGACGCTTTACTAACACTCTCCCCACTTGGAGAGTCAGCGCCTTTAACCTCCTGTTTGGCCCAGTTTGCAATTTCTGCGGAAGATGAACAGGAATAGCGAGAACCAATGAGAGACTAGCTGGAGGTGTCTGGACGGGCAAATTTAACTCTCATTTCCCACCAGGAAGAGGAAATAACCAAAGGCTCAGCGTGCCGGGCCAGAACCAGATTAGGGCCTGAAGCCATCCTGCGGTGTTGCGGCCAGGTCACAAGAAAGCGAGTTGAAGAAAGGAGCTCAGGGGCACTGTAATTCACAAACCTGCAGAGTTATAAATGACAGCTATCGTCCAAAAATAGACTGAAGTAAGGCTGCCAAGAGGACTTGAAAGCGGGGCAGAATTGCAGGAAACCGATTTCAGGAGGTAGACTGGAATTGCATTGAAAGCATAGGAAAAGAGGCAGAACGTCCACAATGATGCACTTGGCCAAAAAGTGCGTATGCGTTTTTTCCTGAATATATTCAGGAAAAAACGCATACGCCCTTTTTGGCCAACCAAGCAAGCTTGCAAAGGAAATCTGCACTACAATGAAGTATCACTTCCCCCCGGTCAAAAGGGCCATCTGAAAAAAGTGTAAAATCCAGAAAGGCAGGACAGGCCATGGACAACTGGGAGCCTTGTTATGCTGATGGGCGGGATGTAAATTGCCAACAGACACTCGGGAGAAGTGTATGGTGTTTCCTGAAACATCTAAAAAACAAAGCAACAGAGCCTAGGGCACTGCCACTTATGGTCCTATAGCTTAGGGAAATTAAAATCAAAAAGACACAGCCACCCCAAAGTTTGGGACGCCTCTGTTTACAAGAACCTCGTTTACAGTACAAGTTCAACATCGCAGAAAGTGAAAAATGGATAAAGAAGTTGTGGTATTTACTTACAAAGCAATATCACTCAGCAATGAAATCTGTGTCATCAGGCCCTTAGCAGCACAATGAGTGGATTCAGGTATGATGATTCTAACTGAAGTAAGTCACACAGAAAAAGAAACATCATAAGATATCAGTAATACACGGAATGTAAACTTGACTACACAGGAACTGAATTACAGAACAGAACAGGGTCTCAAATTTAGAAAACCAACTTATGCTTGCTTAAGGGTAAAGGTGAGTTGGGGTGCTGCATAAAACCAGAGATTGAAATGAGCACAGATAAAGTTCCTTAAGTCAAATATGGAATAGACAAGAGCTACTCCTTGCTCAACGAAATGGACTCAACACCGCATATTAAACGCCTAAGAATGTACCTGACTAGTAAGTATCTTAAAACCTATGGATTGCTATGTCTCCAAAAGAGAATCAAGCATGTGTACAGGGGCATAAACGCAGCAGTGATAGGATTGGAGAGGTTCGGTGAGCAAATGAAGACCCTTTGAAGTCATATTGCATGGTACCCATTACACGGGTCTTAACTCTCCAGGTTTAAGGTATTCTTCCTTCAGCTAAAACATGCATGTGGAACCCAAGTATGATCAACCATGTGATCGGGAGACGTGTTCAAATATGTCTCAGTTTTCCTCCCCTGGTACTCGGGTGCAACATTCCAGACGCTTTACTAACACTCTCCCCACTCGGAGAGTCAGTCCCTTTAACCTCCTGTTTGGCCCAGTTTGCAATTTCTGCGGAAGATGAACAGGAATAGCGAGAACCAATGAGAGGCTAGCTGGAGGTGTCTGGACGGGCAAATTTAACTCTCATTTCCCACCAGGAAGAGGAATTAACCAAAGGCTCAGCGTGCCGTGCCGGAACCAGATTAGGGCCTGAAGCCATCCTGCAGTGTTGCGGCCAGCTCAAAAGAAAGCGAGTTGAAGAAAGGAGCTCAGGGGCACTGTAATTCACAAACCTGCAGAGTTATAAATGACAGCTATCGTCCAAAAATAGACTGAAGTAAGGCTGCCAAGAGAACTTGAAAGCGGGGCAGAATTGCAGGAAACCGATTTCAGGAGGACGACTGGAATTGCATTGAAAGCATAGGAAAAGAGGCAGAACGTCCACAATGATGCACTTGGCCAAAAAGGGCGTATGCGTTTTTTCCTGAATATATTCAGGAAAAAACGCATACGCCCTTTTTGGCCAACCAAGCAAGCTTGCAAAGGAAATCTGCACTACAATGAAGTCTCACTTCCCCCCGGTCAAAAGGGCCATCTGAAAAAAGTGTAAAATCCAGAAAGGCAACAGGCCATGGAGAACTGGGAGCCTTGTTATGCTGATGGGCGGGATGTAAATTGCCAACAGACACTCGGGAGAAGTGTATGGTGTTTCCTGAAACATCTAAGAAACAAAGCAACAGAGCCTAGGGCACTTCCACATATGGTCCTATAGCTTAGGGAAATTAAAATAAAAAAGACACAGCCACCCCAAAGTTTGGAACGGCTCTGTTTACAAGAACCTCGTTTACAGTACAAGTTCAACATCGCAGAAAGTGAAAAATGGATAAAGAAGTTGTGGTATTCACTTACAAAGCAATATCACTCAGCAATGAAATCTATGTCATCAGGCCCTTAGCAGCACAATGAGTGGATTCAGGTATGATGATTCTAACTGAAATAAGTCACACAGAAAAAGAAACATCATAAGATATCAGTAATACACGGAATGGAAACTTGGCTACACAGGAACTGAATTACAGAGCAGAACAGGGTCTCAAATTTAGAAAAACAACTTATGCTTGCTTAAGGGTAAAGGTGAGTTGGGGTGCTGCATAAAACCAGAGATTGAAATGAGCACAGATAAAGTTCCTTAAGCCAAATATGGAATAGACAAGAGCTACTCCTTGCTCAACGAAATGGACTCAACACCGCATATTAAACGCCTAAGAATGTACCTGACTTGTATGTATCTTAAAACCTATGGATTGCTATGTCTCCGAAAGAGAATCAAGCATGTGTACAGGGGCATAAACGCAGCAGTGATAGGATTGGAGAGGTTCGGTGAGCAAATGAAGACCCTTTGAAGTCATATTGCATGGTACCCATTCCACGGGTTTCAACTACCCAGGTTTAAGGTATTCTTCCTTCAGCTAAAACATGCATGTGGAACCTAGAGTATGATCAACCATGTGATCGGGAGACGTGTTCAAATATGTCTCAGTTTTCCTCCCCTGGTACTCGGGTGCAACATTCCAGATGCTTTACTAACACTCTCCCCACTTGGAGAGTCAGTCCCTTTAACCTCCTGTTTGGCCCAGTTTGCAATTTCTGCGGAAGATGAACAGGAATAGCGAGAACCAATGAGAGGCTAGCTGGAGGTGTCTGGACGGGCAAATTTAACTCTCATTTCCCACCAGGAAGAGGAAATAACCAAAGGCTCAGCGTGCCGGGCCGGAACCAGATTAGGGCCTGAAGCCATCCTGCGGTGTTGCGGCCAGGTCACAAGAAAGCGAGTTGAAGAAAGGAGCTCAGGGGCACTGTAATTCACAAACCTGCAGAGTTATAAATGACAGCTATCGTCCAAAAATAGACTGAAGTAAGGCTGCCAAGAGGACTTGAAAGCGGGGCAGAATTGCAGGAAACCGATTTCAGGAGGTAGACTGGAATTGCATTGAAAGCATAGGAAAAGAGGCAGAACGTCCACAATGATGCACTTGGCGAAAAAGTGCGTATGCATTTTTTCCTGAATATATTCAGGAAAAAACGCATACGCCCTTTTTGGCCAACCAAGCAAGCTTGCAAAGGAAATCTGCACTACAATGAAGTATCACTTCCCCCCGGTCAAAAGGGCCATCTGAAAAAAGTGTAAAATCCAGAAAGGCAGGACAGGCCATGGACAACTGGGAGCCTTGTTATGCTGATGGGCGGGATGTAAATTGCCAACAGACACTCGGGAGAAGTGTATGGTGTTTCCTGAAACATCTAAAAAACAAAGCAACAGAGCCTAGGGCACTGCCACTTATGGTCCTATAGCTTAGGGAAATTAAAATCAAAAAGACACAGCCACCCCAAAGTTTGGGACGCCTCTGTTTACAAGAACCTCGTTTACAGTACAAGTTCAACATCGCAGAAAGTGAAAAATGGATAAAGAAGTTGTGGTATTTACTTACAAAGCAATATCACTCAGCAATGAAATCTGTGTCATCAGGCCCTTAGCAGCACAATGAGTGGATTCAGGTATGATGATTCTAACTGAAATAAGTCACACAGAAAAAGAAACATCATAAGATATCAGTAATACACGGAATGTAAACTTGGCTACACAGGAACTGAATTACAGAACAGAACAGGGTCTCAAATTTAGAAAACCAACTTATTCTTGCTTAAGGGTAAAGGTGAGTTGGGGTGCTGCATAAAACCAGAGATTGAAATGAGCACAGATAAAGTTCCTGAAGCCAAATATGGAATAGAGAAGAGCTACTCCTTGCTCAACGAAATGGACTCAACACCGCATATTAAACGCCTAAGAATGTACCTGACTAGTAAGTATCGTAAAACCTATGGATTGCTATGTCTCCAAAAGAGAATCAAGCATGTGTACAGGGGCATAAACGCAGCAGTGATAGGATTGGAGAGGTTCGGTGAGCAAATGAAGACCCTTTGAAGTCATATTGCATGGTACCCATTACACGGGTCTCAACTCTCCAGGTTTAAGGTATTCTTCCTTCAGCTAAAACATGCATGTGGAACCCAAGTATGATCAACCATGTGAACGGGAGACGTGTTCAAATATGTCTCAGTTTTCCTCCCCTGGTACTCGGGTGCAACATTCCAGACGCTTTACTAACACTCTCCCCACTTGGAGAGTCAGCGCCTTTAACCTCCTGTTTGGCCCAGTTTGCAATTTCTGCGGAAGATGAACAGGAATAGCGAGAACCAATGAGAGGCTAGCTGGAGGTGTCTGGACGGGCAAATTTAACTCTCATTTCCCACCAGGAAGAGGAATTAACCAAAGGCTCAGCATGCCGTGCCGGAACCAGATTAGGGCCTGAAGCCATCCTGCGGTGTTGCGGCCAGGTCACAAGAAAGCGAGTTGAAGAAAGGAGCTCAGGGGCACTGTAATTCACAAACCTGCAGAGTTATAAATGACAGCTATCGTCCAAAAATAGACTGAAGTAAGGCTGCCAAGAGGACTTGAAAGCGGGGCAGAATTGCAGGAAACCGATTTCAGGAGGTAGACTGGAATTGCATTGAAAGCATAGGAAAAGAGGCAGAACGTCCACAATGATGCACTTGGCCAAAAAGGGCGTATGCGTTTTTTCCTGAATATATTCAGGAAAAAACGCATACACCCTTTTTGGCCAACCAAGCAAGCTTGCAAAGGAAATCTGCACTACAATGAAGTCTCACTTCCCCCCGGTCAAAAGGGCCATCTGAAAAAAGTGTAAAATCCAGAAAGGCAGGACAGGCCATGGAGAACTGGGAGCCTTGTTATGCTGATGGGCGGGATGTAAATTGCCAACAGACACTCGGGAGAAGTGTATGGTGTTTCCTGAAACATCTAAAAAACAAAGCAACAGAGCCTAGGGCACTGCCACTTATGGTCCTATAGCTTAGGGAAATTAAAATCAAAAAGACACAGCCACCCCAAAGTTTGGGACGCCTCTGTTTACAAGAACCTCGTTTACAGTACAAGTTCAACATCGCAGAAAGTGAAAAATGGATAAAGAAGTTGTGGTATTTACTTACAAAGCAATATCACTCAGCAATGAAATCTATGTCATCAGGCCCTTAGCATCACAATGAGTGGATTCAGGTATGATGATTCTAACTGAAATAAGTCACACAGAAAAAGAAACATCATAAGATATCAGTAATACACGGAATGGAAACTTGGCTACACAGGAACTGAATTACAGAACAGAACAGGGTCTCAAATTTAGAAAACCAACTTATGCTTGCTTAAGGGTAAAGGTGAGTTGGGGTGCTGCATAAAACCAGAGATTGAAATGAGCACAGATAAAGTTCCTTAAGTCAATTATGGAATAGACAAGAGCTACACCTTGCTCAACGAAATGGACTCAACACCGCATATTAAACGCCTAAGAATGTACCTGACTAGTAAGTATCGTAAAACCTATGGATTGCTATGTCTCCAAAAGAGAATCAAGCATGTGTACAGGGGCATAAACGCAGCAGTGATAGGATTGGAGAGGTTCGGTGAGCAAATGAAGACCCTTTGAAGTCATATTGCATGGTACCCATTACACGGGTCTTAACTCTCCAGGTTTAAGGTATTCTTCCTTCAGCTAAAACATGCATGTGGAACCCAAGTATGATCAACCATGTGAACGGGAGACGTGTTCAAATATGTCTCAGTTTTCCTCCCCTGGTACTCGGGTGCAACATTCCAGACGCTTTACTAACACTCTCCCCACTTGGAGAGTCAGCGCCTTTAACCTCCTGTTTGGCCCAGTTTGCAATTTCTGCGGAAGATGAACAGGAATAGCGAGAACCAATGAGAGACTAGCTGGAGGTGTCTGGACGGGCAAATTTAACTCTCATTTCCCACCAGGAAGAGGAAATAACCAAAGGCTCAGCGTGCCGTACCGGAACCAGATTAGGGCCTGAAGCCATCCTGCGGTGTTGCGGTCAGGTCACAAGAAAGCGAGTTGAAGAAAGGAGCTCAGGGGCACTGTAATTCACAAACCTGCAGAGTTATAAATGACAGCTATCGTCCAAAAATAGACTGAAGTAAGGCTGCCAAGAGGACTTGAAAGCGGGGCAGAATTGCAGGAAACCGATTTCAGGAGGTAGACTGGAATTGCATTGAAAGCATAGGAAAAGAGGCAGAACGTCCACAATGATGCACTTGGCCAAAAAGGGCGTATGCGTTTTTTCCTGAATATATTCAGGAAAAAACGCATACGCCCTTTTTGGCCAACCAAGCAAGCTTGCAAAGGAAATCTGCACTACAATGAAGTCTCACTTCCCCCCGGTCAAAAGGGCCATCTGAAAAAAGTGTAAAATCCAGAAAGGCAGGACAGGCCATGGAGAACTGGGAGCCTTGTTATGCTGATGGGCGGGATGTAAATTGCCAACAGACACTCGGGAGAAGTGTATGGTGTTTCCTGAAACATCTAAAAAACAAAGCAACAGAGCCTAGGGCACTGCCACTTATGGTCCTATAGCTTAGGGAAATTAAAATCAAAAAGACACAGCCACCCCAAAGTTTGGGACGCCTCTGTTTACAAGAACCTCGTTTACAGTACAAGTTCAACATCGCAGAAAGTGAAAAATGGATAAAGAAGTTGTGGTATTTACTTACAAAGCAATATCACTCAGCAATGAAATCTATGTCATCAGGCCCTTAGCATCACAATGAGTGGATTCAGGTATGATGATTCTAACTGAAATAAGTCACACAGAAAAAGAAACATCATAAGATATCAGTAATACACGGAATGGAAACTTGGCTACACAGGAACTGAATTACAGAACAGAACAGGGTCTCAAATTTAGAAAACCAACTTATGCTTGCTTAAGGGTAAAGGTGAGTTGGGGTGCTGCATAAAACCAGAGATTGAAATGAGCACAGATAAAGTTCCTTAAGCCAAATATGGAATAGACAAGAGCTACTCCTTGCTCAACGAAATGGACTCAACACCGCATATTAAACGCCTAAGAATGTACCTGACTAGTAAGTATCGTAAAACCTATGGATTGCTATGTCTCCAAAAGAGAATCAAGCATGTGTACAGGGGCATAAACGCAGCAGTGATAGGATTGGAGAGGTTCGGTGAGCAAATGAAGACCCTTTGAAGTCATATTGCATGGTACCCATTCCACGGGTTTCAACTACCCAGGTTTTAGGTATTCTTCCTTCAGATAAAACATGCATGTGGAACCCAGAGTATGATCAACCATGTGATCGGGAGACGTGTTCAAATATGTCTCAGTTTTCCTCCCCTGGTACTCGGGTGCAACATTCCAGACGCTTTACTAACACTCTCCCCACTTGGAGAGTCAGCGCCTTTAACCTCCTGTTTGGCCCAGTTTGCAATTTCTGCGGAAGATGAACAGGAATAGCGAGAACCAATGAGAGGCTAGCTGGAGGTGTCTGGACGGGCAAATTTAACTCTCATTTCCCACCAGGAAGAGGAAATAACCAAAGGCTCAGCGTGCCGTACCGGAACCAGATTAGGGCGTGAAGCCATCCTGCGGTGTTGCGGCCAGCTCAAAAGAAAGCGAGTTGAAGAAAGGAGCTCAGGGGCAATGTAATGCACAATCCTGCAGAGTTATAAATGACAGCTATCGTCCAAAAATAGACTGAAGTAAGGCTGCCAAGAGGACTTGAAAGCGGGGCAGAATTGCAGGAAACCGATTTCAGGAGGTAGACTGGAATTGCATTGAAAGCATAGGAAAAGAGGCAGAACGTCCACAATGATGCACTTGGCCAAAAAGGGCGTATGCGTTTTTTCCTGAATATATTCAGGAAAAAACGCATACGCCCTTTTTGGCCAACCAAGCAAGCTTGCAAAGGAAATCTGCACTACAATGAAGTCTCACTTCCCCCCGGTCAAAAGGGCCATCTGAAAAAAGTGTAAAACCCAGAAAGGCAGGACAGGTCATGGAGAACTGGGAGCCTTGTTATGCTGATGGGCGGGATGTAAATTGCCAACAGACACTCGGGAGAAGTGTATGGTGTTTCCTGAAACATCTAAAAAACAAAGCAACAGAGCCTAGGGCACTGCCACTTATGGTCCTATAGCTTAGGGAAATTAAAATCAAAAAGACACAGCCACCCCAAAGTTTGGGACGCCTCTGTTTACAAGAACCTCGTTTACAGTACAAGTTCAACATCGCAGAAAGTGAAAAATGGATAAAGAAGTTGTGGTATTTACTTACAAAGCAATATCACTCAGCAATGAAATCTGTGTCATCAGGCCCTTAGCAGCACAATGAGTGGATTCAGGTATGATGATTCTAACTGAAGTAAGTCACACAGAAAAAGAAACATCATAAGATATCAGTAATACACGGAATGTAAACTTGGCTACACAGGAACTGAAATACAGAACAGAACAGGGTCTCAAATTTAGAAAACCAACTTATGCTTGCTTAAGGGGAAAGGTGAGTTGGGGTGCTGCATAAAACCAGAGATTGAAATGAGCACAGATAAAGTTCCTTAAGTCAAATATGGAATAGACAAGAGCTACTCCTTGCTCAACGAAATGGACTCAACACCGCATATTAAACGCCTAAGAATGTACCTGACTAGTAATTATCGTAAAACCTATGGATTGCTATGTCTCCGAAAGAGAATCAAGCATGTGTACAGGGGCATAAACACAGCAGTGATAGGATTGGAGAGGTTCGGTGAGCAAATGAAGACCCTTTGAAGTCATATTGCATGGTACCCATTACACGGGTCTCAACTCTCCAGGTTTAAGGTATTCTTCCTTCAGCTAAAACATGCATGTGGAACCCAAGTATGATCAACCATGTGAACGGGAGTCGTGTTCAAATATGTCTCAGGTTTCCTCCCCTGGCACTCGGGTGCAACATTCCAGACGCTTTACTAACTCTCTCCCCACTTGGAGAGTCAGTCCCTTTAACCTCCTGTTTGGCCCAGTTTGCAATTTCTGCGGAAGATGAACAGGAATAGCGAGAACCAATGAGAGGCTAGCTGGAGGTGTCTGGACGGGCAAATTTAACTCTCATTTCCCACCAGGAAGAGGAATTAACCAAAGGCTCAGCATGCCGGGCCGGAACCAGATTAGGGCCTGAAGCCATCCTGCGGTGTTGCGGCCAGGTCACAAGAAAGCGAGTTGAAGAAAGGAGCTCAGGGGCACTGTAATTCACAAACCTGCAGAGTTATAAATGACAGCTATCGTCCAAAAATAGACTGAAGAAAGGCTGCCAAGAGGACTTGAAAGCGGGGCAGAATTGTAGGAAACCTATTTCAGGAGGTAGACTGCAATTGCATTGAAAGCATAGGAAAAGAGGCAGAACGTCCACAATGATGCACTTGGCCAAAAAGGGCGTATGCGTTTTTTCCTGAATATATTCAGGAAAAAACGCATACGCCCTTTTTGGCCAACCAAGCAAGCTTGCAAAGGAAATCTGCACTACAATGAAGTCTCACTTCCCCCCGGTCAAAAGGGCCATCTGAAAAAAGTGTAAAATCCAGAAAGGCAGGACAGGCCATGGAGAACTGGGAGCCTTGTTATGCTGATGGGCGGGATGTAAATTGCCAACAGACACTCGGGAGAAGTGTATGGTGTTTCCTGAAACATCTAAAAAACAAAGCAACAGAGCCTAGGGCACTGCCACTTATGGTCCTATAGCTTAGGGAAATTAAAATCAAAAAGACACAGCCACCCCAAAGTTTGGGACGCCTCTGTTTACAAGAACCTCGTTTACAGTACAAGTTCAACATCGCAGAAAGTGAAAAATGGATAAAGAAGTTGTGGTATTTACTTACAAAGCAATATCACTCAGCAATGAAATCTATGTCATCAGGCCCTTAGCATCACAATGAGTGGATTCAGGTATGATGATTCTAACTGAAATAAGTCACAAAGAAAAAGAAACATCATAAGATATCAGTAATACACGGAATGTAAACTTGGCTACACAGGAACTGAATTACAGAACAGAACAGGGTCTCAAATTTAGAAAACCAACTTATGCTTGCTTAAGGGTAAAGGTGAATTGGGGTGCTGCATAAAACCAGAGATTGAAATGAGCATAGATAAAGTTCCTTAAGTCAAATATGGAATAGACAAGAGCTACTCCTTGCTCAACGAAATGGACTCAACACCGCATATTAAACGCCTAAGAATGTACCTGACTAGTAAGTATCGTAAAACCTATGGATTGCTATGTCTCCAAAAGAGAATCAAGCATGTGTACAGGGGCATAAACGCAGCAGTGATAGGATTGGAGAGGTTCGGTGAGCAAATGAAGACCCTTTGAAGTCATATTGCATGGTACCCATTACACGGGTCTCAACTCTCCAGGTTTAAGGTATTCTTCCTTCAGCTAAAACATGCATGTGGAACCCAAGTATGATCAACCATGTGAACGGGAGACGTGTTCAAATATGTCTCAGTTATCCTCCCCTGGTACTCGGGTGCAACATTCCAGACGCTTTACTAACACTCTCCCCACTTGGAGAGTCAGCGCCTTTAACCTCCTGTTTGGCCCAGTTTGCAATTTCTGCGGAAGATGAACAGGAATAGCGAGAACCAATGAGAGGCTAGCTGGAGGTGTCTGGACGGGCAAATTTAACTCTCTTTTCCCACCAGGAAGAGGAAATAACCAAAGGCTCAGAGTGCCGTACCGGAACCAGATTAGGGCCTGAAGCCATCCTGCGGTGTTGCGGCCAGCTCAAAAGAAAGCGAGTTGAAGAAAGGAGCTCAGGGGCACTGTAATTCACAAACCTGCAGAGTTATAAATGACAGCTATCGTCCAAAAATAGACTGAAGTAAGGCTGCCAAGAGGACTTGAAAGCGGGGCAGAATTGCAGGAAACCGATTTCAGGAGGTAGACTGGAATTGCATTGAAAGCATAGGAAAAGAGGCAGAACGTCCACAATGATGCACTTGGCCAAAAAGGGCGTATGCGTTTTTTCCTGAATATATTCAGGAAAAAACGCATACGCCCTTTTTGGCCAACCAAGCAAGCTTGCAAAGGAAATCTGCACTACAATGAAGTCTCACTTCCCCCCGGTCAAAAGGGCCATCTGAAAAAAGGGTAAAATCCAGAAAGGCAGGACAGGCCATGGAGAACTGGGAGCCTTGTTATGCTGATGGGCGGGATGTAAATTGCCAACAACCACTCAGGAGAAGTGTATGGTGTTTCCTGAAACATCTAAAAAACAAAGCAACAGAACCTAGGGCACTTCCACTTATGGTCCTATAGATTAGGAAAATTAAAATCAAAAAGACACAGCCACCCCAAAGTTTGGAATGGCTTTGTTTACAAGAACCTCGTTTACAGTACAAGTTCAACATCGCAGAAAGTGAAAAATGGATAAAGAAGTTGTGGTATTTACTTACAAAGCAATATCACTCAGCAATGAAATCTGTGTCATCAGGCCCTTAGCATCACAATGAGTGGATTCAGGTATGATGATTCTAACTGAAGTAAGTCACACAGAAAAAGAAACATCATAAGATATCAGTAATACACGGAATGTAAACTTGGCTACACAGGAACTGAATTACAGAACAGAACAGGGTCTCAAATTTAGAAAACCAACTTATGCTTGCTTAAGGATAAAGGTGAGTTGGGGTGCTGCATAAAACCAGAGATTGAAATGAGCACAGATAAAGTTCCTTAAGTCAAATATGGAATAGACAAGAGCTACTCCTTGCTCAACGAAATGGACTCAACACCGCATATTAAACGCCTAAGAATGTACCTGACTAGTAAGTATCGTAAAACCTATGGATTGCTATGTCTCCAAAAGAGAATCAAGCATGTGTACAGGGGCATAAACGCAGCAGTGATAGGATTGGAGAGGTTCGGTGAGCAAATGAAGACCCTTTGAAGTCATATTGCATGGTACCCATTACACGGGTTTCAACTACCCAGGTTTTAGGTATTCTTCCTTCAGATAAAACATGCATGTGGAACCCAGAGTATGATCAACCATGTGATCGGGAGACGTGTTCAAATATGTCTCAGTTTTCCTCCCCTGGTACTCGGGTGCAACATTCCAGACGCTTTACTAACACTCTCCCCACTTGGAGAGTCAGCGCCTTTAACCTCCTGTTTGGCACAGTTTGCAATTTCTGCGGAAGATGAACAGGAATAGCGAGAACCAATGAGAGGCTAGCTGGAGGTGTCTGGACGGGCAAATTTAACTCTCATTTCCCACCAGGAAGAGGAAATAACCAAAGGCTCAGCGTGCCGTACCGGAACCAGATTAGGGCGTGAAGACATCCTGCGGTGTTGCGGCCAGCTCAAAAGAAAGCGAGTTGAAGAAAGGAGCTCAGGGGCACTGTAATGCACAATCCTGCAGAGTTATAAATGACAGCTATCGTCCAAAAATAGACTGAAGTAAGGCTGCCAAGAGGACTTGAAAGCGGGGCAGAATTGCAGGAAACCGATTTCAGGAGGTAGACTGGAATTGCATTGAAAACATAGGAAAGAGGCAGAACGTCCACAATGATGCACTTGGCCAAAAAGGGCGTATGCGTTTTTTCCTGAATATATTCAGGAAAAAACGCATACGCCCTTTTTGGCCAACCAAGCAAGCTTGCAAAGGAAATCTGAACTACAATGAAGTCTCACTATCCCCCGGTCAAAAGGGCCATCTGAAAAAAGTGTAAAATCCAGAAAGGCAGGACAGGCCATGGAGAACTGGGAGCCTTGTTATGCTGATGGGCGGGATGTAAATTGCCAACAACCACTCGGGAGAAGTGTATGGTGTTTCCTGAAACATCTAAAAAACAAAGCAACAGAACCTAGGGCACTTCCACTTATGGTCCTATAGCTTAGGGAAATTAAAATCAAAAAGACACAGCCACCCCAAAGTTTGGAACGGCTCTGTTTACAAGAACCTCGTTTACAGTACAAGTTCAACATCGCAGAAAGTGAAAAATGGATAAAGAAGTTGTGGTATTTACTTACAAAGCAATATCACTCAGCAATGAAATCTGTGTCATCAGGCCCTTAGCAGCACAATGAGTGGATTCAGGTATGATGATTCTAACTGAAGTAAGTCACACAGAAAAAGAAACATCATAAGATATCAGTAATACACGGAATGTAAACTTGGCTACACAGGAACTGAATTACAGAACAGAACAGGGTCTCAAATTTAGAAAACCAACTTATGCTTGCTTAAGGGTAAAGGTGAGTTGGGGTGCTGCATAAAACCAGAGATTGAAATGAGCACAGATAAATTACCTTAAGTCAAATATGGAATAGACAAGAGCTACTCCTTGCTCAACGAAATGGACTCAACACCGCATATTAAACGCCTAAGAATGTACCTGACTAGTAAGTATCTTAAAACCTATGGATTGCTATGTCTCCGAAAGAGAATCAAGCATGTGTACAGGGGCATAAACACAGCAGCGATAGGATTGGAGAGGTTCGGTGAGCAAATGAAGCTCCTTTGAAGTCATATTGCATGGTACCCATTACACGGGTCTTAACTCTCCAGGTTTAAGGTATTCTTCCTTCAGCTAAAACATGCATGTGGAACCCAAGTATGATCAACCATGTGAACGGGAGACGTGTTCAAATATGTCTCAGTTTTCCTCCCCTGGTACTCGGGTGCAACATTCCAGACGCTTTACTAACACTCTCCCCACTTGGAGAGTCAGCGCCTTTAACCTCCTGTTTGGCTCAGTTTGCAATTTCTGCGGAAGATGAACAGGAATAGCGAGAACCAATGAGAGGCTAGCTGGAGGTGTCTGGACGGGCAAATTTAACTCTCATTTCCCACCAGGAAGAGGAAATAACCAAAGGCTCAGCGTGCCGTACCGGAACCAGATTAGGGCCTGAAGCCATCCTGCGGTGTTGCGGCCAGGTCACAAGAAAGCGAGTTGAAGAAAGGAGCTCAGGGGCACTGTAATTCACAAACCTGCAGAGTTATAAATGACAGCTATCGTCCAAAAATAGACTGAAGTAAGGCTGCCAAGAGGACTTGAAAGCGGGGCAGAATTGCAGGAAACCGATTTCAGGAGGTAGACTGGAATTGCATTGAAAGCATAGGAAAAGAGGCAGAACGTCCACAATGATGCACTTGGCCAAAAAGGGCGTATGCGTTTTTTCCTGAATATATTCAGGAAAAAACGCATACGCCCTTTTTGGCCAACCAAGCAAGCTTGCAAAGGAAATCTGCACTACAATGAAGTCTCACTTCCCCCCGGTCAAAAGGGCCATCTGAAAAAAGTGTAAAATCCAGAAAGGCAGGACAGGTCATGGAGAACTAGGAGCCTTGTTATGCTGATGGGCGGGATGTAAATTGCCAACAGACACTCGGGAGAAGTGTATGGTGTTTCCTGAAACATCTAAAAAACAAAGCAACAGAGCCTAGGGCACTGCCACTTATGGTCCTATAGCTTAGGGAAATTAAAATCAAAAAGACACAGCCACCCCAAAGTTTGGGACGCCTCTGTTTACAAGAACCTCGTTTACAGTACAAGTTCAACATCGCAGAAAGTGAAAAATGGATAAAGAAGTTGTGGTATTTACTTACAAAGCAATATCACTCAGCAATGAAATCTGTGTCATCAGGCCCTTAGCAGCACAATGAGTGGATTCAGGTATGATGATTCTAACTGAAGTAAGTCACACAGAAAAAGAAACATCATAAGATATCAGTAATACACGGAATGTAAACTTGGCTACACAGGAACTGAATTACAGAACAGAACAGGGTCTCAAATTTAGAAAACCAACTTATGCTTGCTTAAGGGTAAAGGTGAGTTGGGGTGCTGCATAAAACCAGAGATTGAAATGAGCACAGATAAAGTTCCTTAAGTCAAATATGGAATAGACAAGAGCTACTCCTTGCTCAACGAAATGGACTCAACACCGCATATTAAACGCCTAAGAATGTACCTGACTAGTAATTATCGTAAAACCTATGGATTGCTATGTCTCCAAAAGAGAATCAAGCATGTGTACAGGGGCATAAACGCAGCAGTGATAGGATTGGAGAGGTTCAGTGAGCAAATGAAGACCCTTTGAAGTCATATTGCATGGTACCCATTACACGGGTCTCAACTCTCCAGGTTTAAGGTATTCTTCCTTCAGCTAAAACATGCATGTGGAACCCAAGTATGATCAACCATGTGAACGGGAGACGTGTTCAAATATGTCTCAGTTATCCTCCCCTGGTACTCGGGTGCAACATTCCAGACGCTTTACTAACACTCTCCCGACTTGGAGAGTCAGCGCCTTTAACCTCCTGTTTGGCCCAGTTTGCAATTTCTGCGGAAGATGAACAGGAATAGCTAGAACCAATGAGAGGCTAGCTGGAGGTGTCTGGACGGGCAAATTTAACTCTCTTTTCCCACCAGGAAGAGGAAATAACCAAAGGCTCAGCGTGCCGTACCGGAACCAGATTAGGGCCTGAAGCCATCCTGCGGTGTTGCGGCCAGCTCAAAAGAAAGCGAGTTGAAGAAAGGAGCTCAGGGGCACTGTAATTCACAAACCTGCAGAGTTATAAATGACAGCTATCGTCCAAAAATAGACTGAAGTAAGGCTGCCAAGAGAACTTGAAAGCGGGGCAGAATTGCAGGAAACCGATTTCAGGAGGTAGACTGGAATTGCATTGAAAGCATAGGAAAAGAGGCAGAACGTCCACAATGATGCACTTGGCCAAAAAGGGCGTATGCGTTTTTTCCTGAATATATTCAGGAAAAAACGCATACGCCCTTTTTGGCCAACCAAGCAAGCTTGCAAAGGAAATCTGCACTACAATGAAGTCTCACTTCCCCCCGGTCAAAAGGGCCATCTGAAAAAAGTGTAAAATCCAGAAAGGCAGGACAGGCCATGGAGAACTGGGAGCCTTGTTATGCTGATGGGCGGGATGTAAATTGCCAACAACCACTCAGGAGAAGTGTATGGTGTTTCCTGAAACATCTAAAAAACAAAGCAACAGAACCTAGGGCACTTCCACTTATGGTCCTATAGCTTAGGGAAATTAAAATCAAAAAGACACAGCCACCCCAAAGTTTGGAACGGCTCTGTTTACAAGAACCTCGTTTACAGTACAAGTTCAACATCGCAGAAAGTGAAAAATGGATAAAGAAGTTGTGGTATTTACTTACAAAGCAATATCACTCAGCAATGAAATCTGTGTCATCAGGCCCTTAGCAGCACAATGAGTGGATTCAGGTATGATGATTCTAACTGAAGTAAGTCACACAGAAAAAGAAACATCATAAGATATCAGTAATACACGGAATGTAAACTTGGCTACACAGGAACTGAATTACAGAACAGAACAGGGTCTCAAATTTAGAAAACCAACTTATGCTTGCTTAAGGGTAAAGGTGAGTTGGGGTGCTGCATAAAACCAGAGATTGAAATGAGCACAGATAAAGTTCCTTAAGTCAAATATGGAATAGACAAGAGCTACTCCTTGCACAACGAAATGGACTCAACACCGCATATTAAACGCCTAAGAATGTACCTGACTAGTAAGTATCTTAAAACCTATGGATTGCTATGTCTCCGAAAGAGAATCAAGCATGTGTACAGGGGCATAAACGCAGCAGTGATAGGATTGGAGAGGTTCGGTGAGCAAATGAAGACCCTTTGAAGTCATATTGCATGGTACCCATTACAGGGGTCTTAACTCTCCAGGTTTAAGGTATTCTTCCTTCAGCTAAAACATGCATGTGGAACCCAAGTATGATCAACCATGTGAACGGGAGACGTGTTCAAATATGTCTCAGTTTTCCTCCCTTGGTACTCGGGTGCAACATTCCAGACGTTTTACTAACACTCTCCCCACTTGGAGAGTCAGCGCCTTTAACCTCCTGTTTGGCCCAGTTTGCAATTTCTGCGGAAGATGAACAGGAATAGCGAGAACCAATGAGAGGCTAGCTGGAGGTGTCTGGACGGGCAAATTTAACTCTCATTTCCCACCAGGAAGAGGAATTAACCAAAGGCTCAGCATGCCGGGCCGGAACCAGATTAGGGCCTGAAGCCATCCTGCGGTGTTGCGGCCAGGTCACAAGAAAGCGAGTTGAAGAAAGGAGCTCAGGGGCACTGTAATTCACAAACCTGCAGAGTTATAAATGACAGCTATCGTCCAAAAATAGACTGAAGAAAGGCTGCCAAGAGGACTTGAAAGCGGGGCAGAATTGCAGGAAACCGATTTCAGGAGGTAGACTGGAATTGCATTGAAAGCATAGGAAAAGAGGCAGAACGTCCACAATGATGCACTTGGCCAAAAAGGGCGTATGCGTTTTTTCCTGAATATATTCAGGAAAAAACGCATACGCCCTTTTTGGCCAACCAAGCAAGCTTGCAAAGGAAATCTGCACTACAATGCTGTCTCACTTCCCCCCGGTCAAAAGGGCCATCTGAAAAAAGTGTAAAATCCAGAAAGGCAGGACACGCCATGGAGAACTGGGAGCCTTGTTATGCTGATGGGCGGGATGTAAATTGCCAACAGACACTCGGGAGAAGTGTATGGTGTTTCCTGAAACATCTAAAAAACAAAGCAACAGAGCCTAGGGCACTGCCACTTATGGTCCTATAGCTTAGGGAAATTAAAATCAAAAAGACACAGCCACCCCAAAGTTTGGAACGGCTCTGTTTACAAGAACCTCGTTTACAGTACAAGTTCAACATCGCAGAAAGTGAAAAATGGATAAAGAAGTTGTGGTATTTACTTACAAAGCAATATCACTCAGCAATGAAATCTATGTCATCAGGCCCTTAGCATCACAATGAGTGGATTCAGGTATGATGATTCTAACTGAAAGAAGTCACACAGAAAAAGAAACATCATAAGATATCAGTAATACACGGAATGTAAACTTGGCTACACAGGAACTGAATTACAGAACAGAACAGGGTCTCAAATTTAGAAAACCAACTTATGCTTGCTTAAGGGTAAAGGTGAGTTGGGGTGCTGCATAAAACCAGAGATTGAAATGAGCACAGATAAAGTTCCTTAAGTCAAATATGGAATAGAGAAGAGCTACTCCTTGCTCAACGAAATGGACTCAACACCGCATATTAAACGCCTAAGAATGTACCTGACTAGTAAGTATCGTAAAACCTATGGATTGCTATGTCTCCGAAAGAGAATCAAGCATGTGTACAGGGGCATAAACGCAGCAGTGATAGGATTGGAGAGGTTCGGTGAGCAAATGAAGACCCTTTGAAGTCATATTGCATGGTACCCATTACACGGGTCTTAACTCTCCAGGTTTAAGGTATTCTTCCTTCAGCTAAAACATGCATGTGGAACCCAAGTATGATCAACCATGTGAACGGGAGACATGTTCAAATATGTCTCAGTTTTCCTCCCCTGGTACTCGGGTGCAACATTCCAGACGCTTTACTAACACTCTCCCCACTTGGAGAGTCAGCGCCTTTAACCTCCTGTTTGGCCCAGTTTGCAATTTCTGCGGAAGATGAACAGGAATAGCGAGAACCAATGAGAGGCTAGCTGGAGGTGTCTGGACGGGAAATTTAACTCTCATTTCCCACCAGGAAGAGGAATTAACCAAAGGCTCAGCATGCCGGGCTGTAACCAGATTAGGGCCTGAAGCCATCCTGCGGTGTTGCGGCCAGGTCACAAGAAAGCGAGTTGAAGAAAGGAGCTCAGGGGCACTGTAATTCACAAACCTGCAGAGTTATAAATGACAGCTATCGTCCAAAAATAGACTGAAGTAAGGCTGCCAAGAGGACTTGAAAGCGGGGCAGAATTGCAGGAAACCGATTTCAGGAGGTAGACTGGAATTGCATTGAAAGCATAGGAAAAGAGGCAGAACGTCCACAATGATGCACTTGGCCAAAAAGGGCGTATGCGTTTTTTCCTGAATATATTCAGGAAAAAACGCATACGCCCTTTTTGGCCAACCAAGCAAGCTTGCAAAGGAAATCTGCACTACAATGAAGTCTCACTTCCCCCCGGTCAAAAGGGCCATCTGAAAAAAGTGTAAAATCCAGAAAGGCAGGACAGGCCATGGAGAACTGGGAGCCTTGTTATGCTGATGGGCGGGATGTAAATTGCCAACAACCACTCGGGAGAAGTGTATGGTGTTTCCTGAAACATCTAAAAAACAAAGCAACAGAACCTAGGGCACTTCCACTTATGGTCCTATAGCTTAGGGAAATTAAAATGAAAAAGACACAGCCACCCCAAAGTTTGGAACGCCTCTGTTTACAAGAACCTCGTTTACAGTACAAGTTCAACATCGCAGAAAGTGA
Source organism: Delphinus delphis (assembly GCF_949987515.2). NCBI lineage: Eukaryota > Metazoa > Chordata > Mammalia > Artiodactyla > Delphinidae > Delphinus > Delphinus delphis. The sequence goes on from NW_027192748.1 coordinate 253,825, forward strand.
AAAATGGATAAAGAAGTTGTGGTATTCACTTACAAAGCAATATCATTCAGCAATGAAATCTATGTCATCAGGCCCTTAGCAGCGCAATGAGTGGATTCAGGTATGATGATTCTAACTGAAATAAGTCACACAGAAAAAGAAACATCATAAGATATCAGTAATACACGGAATGGAAACTTGGCTACACAGGAACTGAATTACAGAACAGAACAGGGTCTCAAATTTAGAAAAACAACTTATGCTTGCTTAAGGGTAAAGGTTTGTTGGGGTGCTGCATAAAACCAGAGATTGAAATGAGCACAGATATAGTTCCTTAAGCCAAATATGGAATAGACAAGAGCTACTCCTTGCTCAACGAAATGGACTCAACACCGCATATTAAACGCCTAAGAATGTACCTGACTTGTAAGTATCTTAAAACCTAAGAATTGCTATGTCTCCGAAAGAGAATCAAGCATGTGTACAGGGGCATAAACGCAGCAGTGATAGGATTGGAGAGGTTCTGTGAGCAAATGAAGACCCTTTGAAGTCATATTGCATGGTACCCATTCCACGGGTTTCAACTACCCAGGTTTAAGGTATTCTTCCTTCAGCTAAAACATGCATGTGGAACCTAGAGTATGATCAACCATGTGATCGGGAGACGTGTTCAAATATGTCTCAGTTTTCCTCCCCTGGTACTCGGGTGCAACATTCCAGACGCTTTACTAACACTCTCCCCACTTGGAGAGTCAGCGCCTTTAACCTCCTGTTTGGCCCAGTTTGCAATTTCTGCGGAAGATGAACAGGAATAGCGAGAACCAATGAGAGGCTAGCTGGAGGTGTCTGGACGGGCAAATTTAACTCTCATTTCCCACCAGGAAGAGGAAATAACCAAAGGCTCAGCGTGCCGTACAGGAACCAGATTAGGGCCTGAAGCCATCCTGCGGTGTTGCGGCCAGGTCACAAGAAAGCGAGTTGAAGAAAGGAGCTCAGGGGCACTGTAATTCACAAACCTGCAGAGTTATAAATGACAGCTATCGTCCAAAAATAGACTGAAGTAAGGCTGCCAAGAGGACTTGAAAGCGGGGCAGAATTGCAGGAAACCGATTTCAGGAGGTAGACTGGAATTGCATTGAAAGCATAGGAAAAGAGGCAGAACGTCCACAATGATGCACTTGGCCAAAAAGGGCGTATGCGTTTTTTCCTGAATATATTCAGGAAAAAACGCATACGCCCTTTTTGGCCAACCAAGCAAGCTTGCAAAGGAAATCTGCACTACAATGAAGTCTCACTTCCCCCCGGTCAAAAGGGCCATCTGAAAAAAGTGTAAAATCCAGAAAGGCAGGACAGGCCATGGAGAACTGGGAGCCTTGTTATGCTGATGGGCGGGATGTAAATTGCCAACAACCACTCGGGAGAAGTGTATGGTGTTTCCTGAAACATCTAAAAAACAAAGCAACAGAACCTAGGGCACTTCCACTTATGGTCCTATAGCTTAGGGAAATTAAAATCAAAAAGACACAGCCACCCCAAAGTTTGGGACGCCTCTGTTTACAAGAACCTCGTTTACAGTACAAGTTCAACATCGCAGAAAGTGAAAAATGGATAAAGAAGTTGTGGTATTTACTTACAAAGCAATATCACTCAGCAATGAAATCTGTGTCATCAGGCCCTTAGCAGCATAATGAGTGGATTCAGGTACGATGATTCTAACTGAAATAAGTCACACAGAAAAATAAACATCATAAGATATCACTAATACACGGAATGTAAACTTGGCTACACAGGAACTGCATTCCAAAACAGAACAGGGTCTCAAATTTAGAAAACCAACTTATGCTTGCTTAAGGGGAAAGGTGAGTTGGGGTGCTGCATAAAACCAGAGATTGAAATGAGCACAGATAAAGTTCCTTAAGCCAAATATGGAATAGACAAGAGCTACTCCTTGCTCAACGAAATGGACTCAACACCGCATATTAAACGCCTAAGAATGTACCTGACTAGTAAGTATCTTAAAACCTATGGATTGCTATGTCTCCAAAAGAGAATCAAGCGTGTGTACAGGGGCATAAACGCAGCAGTGATAGGATTGGAGAGGTTCAGTGAGCAAATGAAGACCCTTTGAAGTCATATTGCATGGTACCCATTACACGGGTCTCAACTCTCCAGGTTTAAGGTATTCTTCCTTCAGCTAAAACATGCATGTGGAACCCAAGTATGATCAACCATGTGAACGGGAGACGTGTTCAAATATGTCTCAGTTATCCTCCCCTGGTACTCGGGTGCAACATTCCAGACGCTTTACTAACACTCTCCCCACTTGGAGAGTCAGCGCCTTTAACCTCCTGTTTGGCCCAGTTTGCAATTTCTGCGGAAGATGAACAGGAATAGCTAGAACCAATGAGAGGCTAGCTGGAGGTGTCTGGACGGGCAAATTTAACTCTCTTTTCCCACCAGGAAGAGGAAATAACCAAAGGCTCAGCGTGCCGTACCGGAACCAGATTAGGGCCTGAAGCCATCCTGCGGTGTTGCGGCCAGCTCAAAAGAAAGCGAGTTGAAGAAAGGAGCTCAGGGGCACTGTAATTCACAAACCTGCAGAGTTATAAATGACAGCTATCGTCCAAAAATAGACTGAAGTAAGGCTGCCAAGAGGACTTGAAAGCGGGGCAGAATTGCAGGAAACCGATTTCAGGAGGTAGACTGGAATTGCATTGAAAGCATAGGAAAAGAGGCAGAACGTCCACAATGATGCACTTGGCCAAAAAGGGCGTATGCGTTTTTTCCTGAATATATTCAGGAAAAAACGCATACGCCCTTTTTGGCCAACCAAGCAAGCTTGCAAAGGAAATCTGCACTACAATGAAGTCTCACTTCCCCCCGGTCAAAAGGGCCATCTGAAAAAAGTGTAAAATCCAGAAAGGCAGGACAGGCCATGGAGAACTGGGAGCCTTGTTATGCTGATGGGCGGGATGTAAATTGCCAACAACCACTCAGGAGAAGTGTATGGTGTTTCCTGAAACATCTAAAAAACAAAGCAACAGAACCTAGGGCACTTCCACTTATGGTCCTATAGCTTAGGGAAATTAAAATCAAAAAGACACAGCCACCCCAAAGTTTGGAACGGCTCTGTTTACAAGAACCTCGTTTACAGTACAAGTTCAACATCGCAGAAAGTGAAAAATGGATAAAGAAGTTGTGGTATTTACTTACAAAGCAATATCACTCAGCAATGAAATCTGTGTCATCAGGCCCTTAGCAGCACAATGAGTGGATTCAGGTATGATGATTCTAACTGAAGTAAGTCACACAGAAAAAGAAACATCATAAGATATCAGTAATACACGGAATGTAAACTTGGCTACACAGGAACTGAATTACAGAACAGAACAGGGTCTCAAATTTAGAAAACCAACTTATGCTTGCTTAAGGGTAAAGGTGAGTTGGGGTGCTGCATAAAACCAGAGATTGAAATGAGCACAGATAAAGTTCCTTAAGTCAAATATGGAATAGACAAGAGCTACTCCTTGCTCAACGAAATGGACTCAACACCGCATATTAAACGCCTAAGAATGTACCTGACTAGTAAGTATCTTAAAACCTATGGATTGCTATGTCTCCGAAAGAGAATCAAGCATGTGTACAGGGGCATAAACGCAGCAGTGATAGGATTGGAGAGGTTCGGTGAGCAAATGAAGACCCTTTGAAGTCATATTGCATGGTACCCATTACAGGGGTCTTAACTCTCCAGGTTTAAGGTATTCTTCCTTCAGCTAAAACATGCATGTGGAACCCAAGTATGATCAACCATGTGAACGGGAGACGTGTTCAAATATGTCTCAGTTTTCCTCCCTTGGTACTCGGGTGCAACATTCCAGACGTTTTACTAACACTCTCCCCACTTGGAGAGTCAGCGCCTTTAACCTCCTGTTTGGCCCAGTTTGCAATTTCTGCGGAAGATGAACAGGAATAGCGAGAACCAATGAGAGGCTAGCTGGAGGTGTCTGGACGGGCAAATTTAACTCTCATTTCCCACCAGGAAGAGGAATTAACCAAAGGCTCAGCATGCCGGGCCGGAACCAGATTAGGGCCTGAAGCCATCCTGCGGTGTTGCGGCCAGGTCACAAGAAAGCGAGTTGAAGAAAGGAGCTCAGGGGCACTGTAATTCACAAACCTGCAGAGTTATAAATGACAGCTATCGTCCAAAAATAGACTGAAGAAAGGCTGCCAAGAGGACTTGAAAGCGGGGCAGAATTGCAGGAAACCGATTTCAGGAGGTAGACTGGAATTGCATTGAAAGCATAGGAAAAGAGGCAGAACGTCCACAATGATGCACTTGGCCAAAAAGGGCGTATGCGTTTTTTCCTGAATATATTCAGGAAAAAACGCATACGCCCTTTTTGGCCAACCAAGCAAGCTTGCAAAGGAAATCTGCACTACAATGCAGTCTCACTTCCCCCCGGTCAAAAGGGCCATCTGAAAAAAGTGTAAAATCCAGAAAGGCAGGACACGCCATGGAGAACTGGGAGCCTTGTTATGCTGATGGGCGGGATGTAAATTGCCAACAGACACTCGGGAGAAGTGTATGGTGTTTCCTGAAACATCTAAAAAACAAAGCAACAGAGCCTAGGGCACTGCCACTTATGGTCCTATAGCTTAGGGAAATTAAAATCAAAAAGACACAGCCACCCCAAAGTTTGGAACGGCTCTGTTTACAAGAACCTCGTTTACAGTACAAGTTCAACATCGCAGAAAGTGAAAAATGGATAAAGAAGTTGTGGTATTTACTTACAAAGCAATATCACTCAGCAATGAAATCTATGTCATCAGGCCCTTAGCATCACAATGAGTGGATTCAGGTATGATGATTCTAACTGAAAGAAGTCACACAGAAAAAGAAACATCATAAGATATCAGTAATACACGGAATGTAAACTTGGCTACACAGGAACTGAATTACAGAACAGAACAGGGTCTCAAATTTAGAAAACCAACTTATGCTTGCTTAAGGGTAAAGGTGAGTTGGGGTGCTGCATAAAACCAGAGATTGAAATGAGCACAGATAAAGTTCCTTAAGTCAAATATGGAATAGAGAAGAGCTACTCCTTGCTCAACGAAATGGACTCAACACCGCATATTAAACGCCTAAGAATGTACCTGACTAGTAAGTATCGTAAAACCTATGGATTGCTATGTCTCCGAAAGAGAATCAAGCATGTGTACAGGGGCATAAACGCAGCAGTGATAGGATTGGAGAGGTTCGGTGAGCAAATGAAGACCCTTTGAAGTCATATTGCATGGTACCCATTACACGGGTCTTAACTCTCCAGGTTTAAGGTATTCTTCCTTCAGCTAAAACATGCATGTGGAACCCAAGTATGATCAACCATGTGAACGGGAGACATGTTCAAATATGTCTCAGTTTTCCTCCCCTGGTACTCGGGTGCAACATTCCAGACGCTTTACTAACACTCTCCCCACTTGGAGAGTCAGCGCCTTTAACCTCCTGTTTGGCCCAGTTTGCAATTTCTGCGGAAGATGAACAGGAATAGCGAGAACCAATGAGAGGCTAGCTGGAGGTGTCTGGACGGGAAATTTAACTCTCATTTCCCACCAGGAAGAGGAATTAACCAAAGGCTCAGCATGCCGGGCCGGAACCAGATTAGGGCCTGAAGCCATCCTGCGGTGTTGCGGCCAGGTCACAAGAAAGCGAGTTGAAGAAAGGAGCTCAGGGGCACTGTAATTCACAAACCTGCAGAGTTATAAATGACAGCTATCGTCCAAAAATAGACTGAAGAAAGGCTGCCAAGAGGACTTGAAAGCGGGGCAGAATTGCAGGAAACCGATTTCAGGAGGTAGACTGGAATTGCATTGAAAGCATAGGAAAAGAGGCAGAACGTCCACAATGATGCACTTGGCCAAAAAGGGCGTATGCGTTTTTTCCTGAATATATTCAGGAAAAAACGCATACGCCCTTTTTGGCCAACCAAGCAAGCTTGCAAAGGAAATCTGCACTACAATGAAGTCTCACTTCCCCCCGGTCAAAAGGGCCATCTGAAAAAAGGGTAAAATCCAGAAAGGCAGGACAGGCCATGGAGAACTGGGAGCCTTGTTATGCTGATGGGCGGGATGTAAATTGCCAACAACCACTCGGGAGAAGTGTATGGTGTTTCCTGAAACATCTAAAAAACAAAGCAACAGAACCTAGGGCACTTCCACTTATGGTCCTATAGCTTAGGGAAATTAAAATGAAAAAGACACAGCCACCCCAAAGTTTGGAACGCCTCTGTTTACAAGAACCTCGTTTACAGTACAAGTTCAACATCGCAGAAAGTGAAAAATGGATAAAGAAGTTGTGGTATTCACTTACAAAGCAATATCATTCAGCAATGAAATCTATGTCATCAGGCCCTTAGCAGCGCAATGAGTGGATTCAGGTATGATGATTCTAACTGAAATAAGTCACACAGAAAAAGAAACATCATAAGATATCAGTAATACACGGAATGGAAACTTGGCTACACAGGAACTGAATTACAGAACAGAACAGGGTCTCAAATTTAGAAAAACAACTTATGCTTGCTTAAGGGTAAAGGTTTGTTGGGGTGCTGCATAAAACCAGAGATTGAAATGAGCACAGATATAGTTCCTTAAGCCAAATATGGAATAGACAAGAGCTACTCCTTGCTCAACGAAATGGACTCAACACCGCATATTAAACGCCTAAGAATGTACCTGACTTGTAAGTATCTTAAAACCTAAGAATTGCTATGTCTCCGAAAGAGAATCAAGCATGTGTACAGGGGCATAAACGCAGCAGTGATAGGATTGGAGAGGTTCTGTGAGCAAATGAAGACCCTTTGAAGTCATATTGCATGGTACCCATTCCACGGGTTTCAACTACCCAGGTTTAAGGTATTCTTCCTTCAGCTAAAACATGCATGTGGAACCTAGAGTATGATCAACCATGTGATCGGGAGACGTGTTCAAATATGTCTCAGTTTTCCTCCCCTGGTACTCGGGTGCAACATTCCAGACGCTTTACTAACACTCTCCCCACTTGGAGAGTCAGCGCCTTTAACCTCCTGTTTGGCCCAGTTTGCAATTTCTGCGGAAGATGAACAGGAATAGCGAGAACCAATGAGAGGCTAGCTGGAGGTGTCTGGACGGGCAAATTTAACTCTCATTTCCCACCAGGAAGAGGAAATAACCAAAGGCTCAGCGTGCCGTACAGGAACGAGATTAGGGCCTGAAGCCATCCTGCGGTGTTGCGGCCAGCTCAAAAGAAAGCGAGTTGAACAAAGCAGCTCAGGGGCACTGTAATTCACAAACCTGCAGAGTTATAAATGACAGCTATCGTCCAAAAATAGACTGAAGTAAGGCTGCCAAGAGGACTTGAAAGCGGGGCAGAATTGCAGGAAACCGATTTCAGGAGGTAGACTGGAATTGCATTGAAAGCATAGGAAAAGAGGCAGAACGTCCACAATGATGCACTTGGCCAAAAAGGGCGTATGCGTTTTTTCCTGAATATATTCAGGAAAAAACGCATACGCCCTTTTTGGCCAACCAAGCAAGCTTGCAAAGGAAATCTGCACTACAATGAAGTCTCACTTCCCCCCGGTCAAAAGGGCCATCTGAAAAAAGTGTAAAATCCAGAAAGGCAGGACAGGCCATGGAGAACTGGGAGCCTTGTTATGCTGATGGGCGGGATGTAAATTGCCAACAACCACTCGGGAGAAGTGTATGGTGTTTCCTGAAACATCTAAAAAACAAAGCAACAGAACCTAGGGCACTTCCACTTAGGGTCCTATAGCTTAGGGAAATTAAAATGAAAAAGACACAGCCACCCCAAAGTTTGGAACGGCTCTGTTTACAAGAACCTCGTTTACAGTACAAGTTCAACATCGCAGAAAGTGAAAAATGGATAAAGAAGTTGTGGTATTCACTTACAAAGCAATATCATTCAGCAATGAAATCTATGTCATCAGGCCCTTAGCAGCGCAATGAGTGGATTCAGGTATGATGATTCTAACTGAAATAAGTCACACAGAAAAAGAAATATCATAAGATATCAGTAATACACGGAATGGAAACTTGGCTACACAGGAACTGAATTACAGAACAGAACAGGGTCTCAAATTTAGAAAAACAACTTATGCTTGCTTAAGGGTAAAGGTTTGTTGGGGTGCTGCATAAAACCAGAGATTGAAATGAGCACAGATATAGTTCCTTAAGCCAAATATGGAATAGACAAGAGCTACTCCTTGCTCAACGAAATGGACTCAACACCGCATATTAAACGCCTAAGAATGTACCTGACTTGTAAGTATCTTAAAACCTAAGAATTGCTATGTCTCCGAAAGAGAATCAAGCATGTGTACAGGGGCATAAACGCAGCAGTGATAGGATTGGAGAGGTTCGGTGAGCAAATGAAGACCCTTTGAAGTCATATTGCATGGTACCCATTCCACGGGTTTCAACTACCCAGGTTTAAGGTATTCTTCCTTCAGCTAAAACATGCATGTGGAACCTAGAGTATGATCAACCATGTGATCGGGAGATGTGTTCAAATATGTCTCAGTTTTCCTCCCCTGGTACTCGGGTGCAACATTCCAGACGCTTTACTAACACTCTCCCCACTTGGAGAGTCAGCGCCTTTAACCTCCTGTTTGGCCCAGTTTGCAATTTCTGCGGAAGATGAACAGGAATAGCGAGAACCAATGAGAGGCTAGCTGGAGGTGTCTGGACGGGCAAATTTAACTCTCATTTCCCACCAGGAAGAGGAAATAACCAAAGGCTCAGCGTGCCGTACCGGAACCAGATTAGGGCCTGAAGCCATCCTGCGGTGTTGCGGCCAGCTCAAAAGAAAGCGAGTTGAAGAAAGCAGCTCAGGGGCACTGTAATTCACAAACCTGCAGAGTTATAAATGACAGCTATCGTCCAAAAATAGACTGAAGTAAGGCTGCCAAGAGGACTTGAAAGCGGGGCAGAATTGCAGGAAACCGATTTCAGGAGGTAGACTGGAATTGCATTGAAAGCATAGGAAAAGAGGCAGAACGTCCACAATGATGCACTTGGCCAAAAAGGGCGTATGCGTTTTTTCCTGAATATATTCAGGAAAAAACGCATACGCCCTTTTTGGCCAACCAAGCAAGCTTGCAAAGGAAATCTGCACTACAATGAAGTCTCACTTCCCCCCGGTCAAAAGGGCCATCTGAAAAAAGTGTAAAATCCAGAAAGGCAGGACAGGCCATTGAGAACTGGGAGCCTTGTTATGCTGATGGACGGGATGTAAATTGCCAACAGACACTCAGGAGAAGTGTATGGTGTTTCCTGAAACATCTAAAAAACAAAGCAACAGAGCCTAGGGCACTTCCACTTATGGTCCTATAGCTTAGGAAAATTAAAATCAAAATGACACAGCCACCCCAAAGTTTGGAACGGCTCTGTTTACAAGAACCTCGTTTACAGTACAAGTTCAACATCGCAGAAAGTGAAAAATGGATAAAGAAGTTGTGGTATTTACTTACAAAGCAATATCACTCCGCAATGAAATCTGTGTCATCAGGCCCTTAGCAGCACAATGAGTGGATTCAGGTATGATGATTCTAACTGAAGTAAGTCACACAGAAAAAGAAACATCATAAGATATCAGTAATACACGGAATGTAAACTTGGCTACACAGGAACTGAATTACAGAACAGAACAGGGTCTCAAATTTAGAAAAACAACTTATGCTTGCTTAAGGGGAAAGGTGAGTTGGGGTGCTGCATAAAACCAGAGATTGAAATGAGCACAGATAAAGTTCCTTAAGTCAAATATGGAATAGACAAGAGCTACTCCTTGCTCAACGAAATGGACTCAACACCGCATATTAAATGCCTAAGAATGTACCTGACTAGTAAGTATCTTAAAACCTATGGATTGCTATGTCTCCGAAAGAGAATCAAGCATGTGTACAGGGGCATAAACGCAGCAGTGATAGGATTGGAGAGGTTCGGTGAGCAAATGAAGACCCTTTGAAGTCATATTGCATGGTACCCATTCCACGGGTCTCAACTCTCCAGGTTTAAGGTATTCTTCCTTTAGCTAAAACATGCATGTGGAACCCAAGTATGATCAACCATGTGAACGGGAGACGTGTTCAAATATGTCTCAGTTTTCCTCCCCTGGTACTCGGGTGCAACATTCCAGACGCTTTACTAACACTCTCCCCACTTGGAGAGTCAGCGCCTTTAACCTCCTGTTTGGCCCAGTTTGCAATTTCTGCGGAAGATGAACAGGAATAGCGAGAACCAATGAGAGACTAGCTGGAGGTGTCTGGACGGGCAAATTTAACTCTCATTTCCCACCAGGAAAAGGAAATAACCAAAGGCTCAGCGTGCCGTGCCGGAACCAGATTAGGGCCTGAAGCCATCCTGCGGTGTTGCGGCCAGGTCACAAGAAAGCAAGTTGAAGAAAGGAGCTCAGGGGCACTGTAATTCACAAACCTGCAGAGTTATAAATGACAGCTATCATCCAAAATAGACTGAAGTAAGGCTGCCAAGAGGACTTGAAAGCGGGGCAGAATTGCAGGAAACCGATTTCAGGAGGTAGACTGGAATTGCATTGAAAGCATAGGAAAAGAGGCAGAACGTCCACAATGATGCACTTGGCCAAAAAGGGCGTATGCGTTTTTTCCTGAATATATTCAGGAAAAAACGCATACGCCCTTTTTGGCCAACCAAGCAAGCTTGCAAATGAAATCTGCACTACAATGAAGTCTCACTTCCCCCCGGTCAAAAGGGCCATCTGAAAAAAGTGTAAAATCCAGAAAGGCAGGACAGGCCATGGAGAACTGGGAGCCTTGTTATGCTGATGGGCGGGATGTAAATTGCCAACAACCACTCGGGAGAAGTGTATGGTGTTTCCTGAAACATCTAAAAAACAAAGCAACAGAACCTAGGGCACTTCCACTTATGGTCCTATAGCTTAGGGAAATTAAAATCAAAAAGACACAGCCACCCCAAAGTTTGGAACGGCTCTGTTTACAAGAACCTCGTTTACAGTACAAGTTCAACATCGCAGAAAGTGAAAAATGGATAAAGAAGTTGTGGTATTTACTTACAAAGCAATATCACTCAGCAATGAAATCTATGTCATCAGGCCCTTAGCAGCACAATGAGTGGATTCAGGTATGATGATTCTAACTGAAGTAAGTCACACAGAAAAAGAAACATCATAAGATATCAGTAATACACGGAATGTAAACTTGGCTACACAGGAACTGAATTACAGAACAGAACAGGGTCTCAAATTTAGAAAAACAACTTATGCTTGCTTAAGGGGAAAGGTGAGTTGGGGTGCTGCATAAAACCAGAGATTGAAATGAGCACAGATAAAGTTCCTTAAGTCAAATATGGAATAGACAAGAGCTACTCCTTGCTCAACGAAATGGACTCAACACCGCATATTAAACGCCTAAGAATGTACCTGACTAGTAAGTATCTTAAAACCTATGGATTGCTATGTCTCCGAAAGAGAATCAAGCATGTGTACAGGGGCATAAACGCAGCAGTGATAGGATTGGAGAGGTTCGGTGAGCAAATGAAGACCCTTTGAAGTCATATTGCATGGTACCCATTCCACGGGTCTCAACTCTCCAGGTTTAAGGTATTCTTCCTTCTGCTAAAACATGCATGTGGAACCCAAGTATGATCAACCATGTGAACGGGAGACGTGTTCAAATATGTCTCAGTTTTCGTACCCTGGTACTCGGGTGCAACATTCCAGACGCTTTACTAACACTCTCCCCACTTGGAGAGTCAGCGCCTTTAACCTCCTGTTTGGCCCAGTTTGCAATTTCTGCGGAAGATGAACAGGAATAGCGAGAACCAATGAGAGACTAGCTGGAGGTGTCTGGACGGGCAAATTTAACTCTCATTTCCCACCAGGAAGAGGAAATAACCAAAGGCTCAGCGTGCCATGCCGGAACCAGATTAGGGCCTGAAGCCATCCTGCGGTGTTGCGGCCAGGTCACAAGAAAGCAAGTTGAAGAAAGGAGCTCAGGGGCACTGTAATTCACAAACCTGCAGAGTTATAAATGACAGCTATCGTCCAAAATAGACTGAAGTAAGGCTGCCAAGAGGACTTGAAAGCGGGGCAGAATTGCAGGAAACCGATTTCAGGAGGTAGACTGGAATTGCATTGAAAGCATAGGAAAAGAGGCAGAACGTCCACAATGATGCACTTGGCCAAAAAGGGCGTATGCGTTTTTTCCTGAATATATTCAGGAAAAAACGCATACGCCCTTTTTGGCCAACCAAGCAAGCTTGCAAAGGAAATCTGCACTACAATGAAGTCTCACTTTCCCCCGGTCAAAAGGACCATCTGAAAAAAGTGTAAAATCCAGAAAGGCAACAGGCCATTTAGAACTGGGAGCCTTGTTATGCTGATGGGCGGGATGTAAATTGCCAACAGACACTCGGGAGAAGTGTATGGTGTTTCCTGAAACATCTAAAAAACAAAGCAACAGAGCCTAGGGCACTTCCACTTATGGTCCTATAGCTTAGGGAAATTAAAATCAAAAAGACACAGCCACCCCAAAGTTTGGGACGCCTCTGTTTACAAGAACCTCGTTTACAGTACAAGTTCAACATCGCAGAAAGTGAAAAATGGATAAAGAAGTTGTGGTATTTACTTACAAAGCAATATCACTCAGCAATGAAATCTATGTCATCAGGCCCTTAGCATCACAATGAGTGGATTCAGGTATGATGATTCTAACTGAAATAAGTCACACAGAAAAAGAAACATCATAAGATATCAGTAATACACGGAATGTAAACTTGGCTACACAGGAACTGAATTCCAAAACAGAAAAGGTTCTCAAATTTAGAAAACCAACTTATGCTTGCTTAAGGAGAAAGGTGAGTTGGGTTGCTGCATAAAGCCAGAGATTGAAATGAGCACAGATAAAGTTCCTTAAGCCAAATATGGAATAGACAAGAGCTACTCCTTGCTCAACGAAATGGACTCAACACCGCATATTAAACGCCTAAGAATGTACCTGACTAGTAAGTATCTTAAAACCTATGGATTGCTATGTCTCCGAAAGAGAATCAAGCATGTGTACAGGGGCATAAACGCAGCAGTGATAGGATTGGAGAGGTTCGGTGAGCAAATGAAGACCCTTTGAAGTCATATTGCATGGTACCCATTCCACGGGTTTCAACTACGCAGGTTTTAGGTATTCTTCCTTCAGCTAAAACATGCATGTGGAACCCAGAGTATGATCAACCATGTGATCGGGAGACGTGTTCAAATATGTCTCAGTTTTCCTCCCCTGGTACTCGGGTGCAACATTCCAGACGCTTTACTAACACTCTCCCCACTTGGAGAGTCAGCGCCTTTAACCTCCTGTTTGGCACAGTTTGCAATTTCTGCGGAAGATGAACAGGAATAGTGAGAACCAATGAGAGGCTAGCTGGAGGTGTCTGGACGGGCAAATTTAACTCTCATTTCGCAACAGGAAGAGGAAATAACCAAAGGCTCAGCGTTCCGTACCGGAACCAGATTAGGGCCTGAAGACATCCTGCGGTGTTGCGGCCAGCTCAAAAGAAAGCGAGTTGAAGAAAGGAGCTCAGGGGCACTGTAATTCACAAACCTGCAGTTATAAATGACAGCTATCGTCCAAAAATAGACTGAAGTAAGGCTGCCAAGAGGACTTGAAAGCGGGGCAGAATTGCAGGAAACCGATTTCAGGAGGTAGACTGGAATTGCATTGAAAGCATAGGAAAAGAGGCAGAACGCCCACAATGATGCACTTGGCCAAAAAGGGCGTATGCGTTTTTTCCTGAATATATTCAGGAAAAAACGCATACGCCCTTTTTGGCCAACCAAGCAAGCTTGCAAAGGAAATCTGCACTACAATGAAGTCTCACTTCCCCCCGGTCAAAAGGGCCATCTGAAAAAAGTGTAAAATCCAGAAAGGCAACAGGCCATTGAGAACTGGGAGCCTTGTTATGCTGATGGACGGGATGTAAATTGCCAACAGACACTTGGGAGAAGTGTATGGTGTTTCCTGAAACATCTAAAAAACAAAGCAACAGAGCCTAGGGCACTTCCACTTATGGTCCTATAGCTTAGGAAAATTAAAATCAAAAAGACACAGCCACCTCAAAGTTTGGAACGGCTCTGTTTACAAGAACCTCGTTTACAGTACAAGTTCAACATCGCAGAAAGTGAAAAATGGATAAAGAACTTGTGGTACTTACGTACAATGCAGTGTCACTCAGCAATGAAATCTATGTCATCAGGCCCGTAGCAGCATAATGAGTAGATTCAGGTACGATGATTCTAACTGAAATAAGTCACACAGAAAAAGAAACATCATAAGATATCACTAATACACGGAATGTAAACTTGGCTACACAGGAACTGAATTCCAAAACAGAACAGGTTCTCAAATTTAGAAAACCAACTTATGCTTGCTTAAGGGGAAAGGTGAGTTGGGTTGCTGCATAAAACGAGAGATTGAAATGAGCACAGATAAAGTTCCTTAAGCCAAATATGGAATAGACAAGAGCTACTCCTTGCTCAACGAAATGGACTCAACACCGCATATTAAACGCCTAAGAATGTACCTGACTAGTAAGTATCGTAAAACCTATGGATTGCTATGTCTCCGAAAGAGAATCAAGCATGTGTACAGGGGCATAAACGCAGCAGTGATAGGATTGGAGAGGTTCGGTGAGCAAATGAAGACCCTTTGAAGTCATATTGCATGGTACCCATTCCACGGGTTTCACTCTCCAGGTTTTAGGTATTCTTCCTTCAGCTAAAACATGCATGTGGAACCCAGAGTATGATCAACCATGTGATCGGGAGACGTGTTCAAATATGTCTCAGTTTTCCTCCCCTGGTACTCGGGTGCAACATTCCAGACGCTTTACTAACACTCTCCCCACTTGGAGAGTCAGCGCCTTTAACCTCCTGTTTGGCCCAGTTTGCAATTTCTGCGGAAGATGAACAGGAATAGCGAGAACCAATGAGAGGCTAGCTGGAGGTGTCTGGACGGGCAAATTTAACTCTCATTTCCCACCAGGAAGAGGAAATAACCAAAGGCTCAGCGTGCCGTACCGGAACCAGATTAGGGCCTGAAGCCATCCTGCGGTGTTGCGGCCAGCTCAAAAGAAAGCAAGTTGAAGAAAGGAGCTCAGGGGCACTGTAATTCACAAACCTGCAGAGTTATAAATGACAGCTATCGTCCAAAAATAGACTGAAGTAAGGCTGCCAAGAGGACTTGAAAGCGGGGCAGAATTGCAGGAAACCGATTTCAGGAGGTAGACTGGAATTGCATTGAAAGCATAGGAAAAGAGGCAGAACGTCCACAATGATGCACTTGGCCAAAAAGGGCGTATGCGTTTTTTCCTGAATATATTCAGGAAAAAACGCATACGCCCTTTTTGGCCAACCAAGCAAGCTTGCAAAGGAAATCTGCACTACAATGAATTCTCACTTCCCCCTGGTCAAAAGGGCCAACTGAAAAAAGTGTAAAATCCAGAAAGGCAGGACACGCCATGGAGAACTGGGAGCCTTGTTATGCTGATGGGCGGGATGTAAATTGCCAATAGACACTCGGGAGAAGTGTATGGTGTTTCCTGAAACATCTAAAAAACAAAGCAACAGAGCCTAGGGCACTGCCACTTATGGTCCTATAGCTTAGGGAAATTAAAATCAAAAAGACACAGCCACCCCAAAGTTTGGAACGGCTCTGTTTACAAGAACCTCGTTTACAGTACAAGTTCAACATCGCAGAAAGTGAAAAATGGATAAAGAAGTTGTGGTATTTACTTACAAAGCAATATCACTCAGCAATGAAATCTGTGTCATCAGGCCCTTAGCAGCACAATGAGTGGATTCAGGTATGATGATTCTAACTGAAGTAAGTCACACAGAAAAAGAAACATCATAAGATATCAGTAATACACGGAATGTAAACTTGGCTACACAGGAACTGAATTACAGAACAGAACAGGGTCTCAAATTTAGAAAAACAACTTATGCTTGCTTAAGGGGAAAGGTGAGTTGGGGTGCTGCATAAAACCAGAGATTGAAATGAGCACAGATAAAGTTCCTTAAGTCAAATATGGAATAGACAAGAGCTACTCCTTGCTCAACGAAATGGACTCAACACCGCATATTAAACGCCTAAGCATGTACCTGACTAGTAAGTATCTTAAAACCTATGGATTGCTATGTCTCTGAAAGAGAATCAAGCATGTGTACAGGGGCATAAACGCAGCAGTGATAGGATTGGAGAGGTTCGGTGAGCAAATGAAGACCCTTTGAAGTCATATTGCATGGTACCCATTACACGGGTCTCAACTCTCCAGGTTTAAGATATTCTTCCTTCAGCTAAAACATGCATGTGGAACCCAAGTATGATCAACCATGTGAACGGGAGACGTGTTCAAATATGTCTCAGTTTTCCTCCCCTGGTACTCGGGTGCAACATTCCAGACGCTTTACTAACACTCTCCCCACTTGGAGAGTCAGCGCCTTTAACCTCCTGTTTGGCCCAGTTTGCAATTTCTGCGGAAGATGAACAGGAATAGCGAGAACCAATGAGAGACTAGCTGGAGGTGTCTGGACGGGCAAATTTAACTCTCATTTCCCACCAGGAAAAGGAAATAACCAAAGGCTCAGCATGCCGTGCCGGAACCAGATTAGGGCCTGAAGCGATCCTGCGGTGTTGCGGCCAGGTCACAAGAAAGCAAGTTGAAGAAAGGAGCTCAGGGGCACTGTAATTCACAAACCTGCAGAGTTATAAATGACAGCTATCATCCAAAATAGACTGAAGTAAGGCTGCCAAGAGGACTTGAAAACGGAGCAGAATTGCAGGAAACCGATTTCAGGAGGTAGACTGGAATTGCATTGAAAGCATAGGAAAAGAGGCAGAACGTCCACAATGATGCACTTGGCCAAAAAGGGCGTATGCGTTTTTTCCTGAATATATTCAGGAAAAAACGCATACGCCCTTTTTGGCCAACCAAGCAAGCTTGCAAAGGAAATCTGCACTACAATGAAGTCTCACTTCCCCCCGGTCAAAAGGGCCATCTGAAAAAAGTGTAAAATCCAGAAAGGCAGGACAGGCCATGGAGAACTGGGAGCCTTGTTATGCTGATGGGCGGGATGTAAATTGCCAACAACCACTCGGGAGAAGTGTATGGTGTTTCCTGAAACATCTAAAAAACAAAGCAACAGAACCTAGGGCACTTCCACTTATGGTCCTATAGCTTAGGGAAATTAAAATCAAAAAGACACAGCCACCCCAAAGTTTGGAACGGCTCTGTTTACAAGAACCTCGTTTACAGTACAAGTTCAACATCGCAGAAAGTGAAAAATGGATAAAGAAGTTGTGGTATTTACTTACAAAGCAATATCACTCAGCAATGAAATCTGTGTCATCACGCCCTTAGCAGCACAATGAGTGGATTCAGGTATGATGATTCTAACTGAAATAAGTCACACAGAAAAAGAAACATCATAAGATATCAGTAATACACGGAATGTAAACTTGGCTACACAGGAACTGAATTACAGAACAGAACAGGGTCTCAAATTTAGAAAAACAACTTATGCTTGCTTAAGGGTAAAGGTGAGTTGGGGTGCTGCATAAAACCAGAGATTGAAATGAGCACAGATAAAGTTCCTTAAGCCAAATATGGAATAGACAAGAGCTACTCCTTGCTCAATGAAATGGACTCAACACCCCATATTAAATGCCTAAAAATGTACCTGACTAGTAAGTATCGTAAAACCTATGGATTGCTATGTCTCCAAAAGAGAATCAAGCATGTGTACAGGGGCATAAACGCAGCAGTGATAGGATTGGAGAGGTTCGGTGAGCAAATGAAGACCCTTTGAAGTCATATTGCATGGTACCCATTCCACGGGTTTCAACTCTCCATGTTTAAGGTATTCTTCCTTCAGCTAAAACATGCATGTGGAACCCAAGTATGATCAACCATGTGAATGGGAGACATGTTCAAATATGTCTCAGTTTTCCTCCCCTGGTACTCGGGTGCAACATTCCAGACGCTTTACTAACACTCTCCCCACTTGGAGAGTCAGCGCCTTTAACCTCCTGTTTGGCCCAGTTTGCCATTTCTGCGGAAGATGAACAGGAATAGCGAGAACCAATGAGAGGCTAGCTGGAGGTGTCTGGACGGGCAAATTTAACTCTCATTTCCCACCAGGAAGAGGAAATAACCAAAGGCTCAGCGTGCCGTACCGGAACCAGATTAGGGCCTGAAGCCATCCTGCGGTGTTGCGGCCAGGTCACAAGAAAGCGAGTTGAAGAAAGGAGCTCAGGGGCACTGTAATTCACAAACCTGCAGAGTTATAAGTGACAGCTATCGTCCAAAAATAGACTGAAGTAAGGCTGCCAAGAGGACTTGAAAGCGGGGCAGAATTGCAGGAAACCGATTTCAGGAGGTAGACTGGAATTGCATTGAAAGCATAGGAAAAGAGGCAGAACGTCCACAATGATGCACTTGGCCAAAAAGGGCGTATGCGTTTTTTCCTGAATATATTCAGGAAAAAACGCATACGCCCTTTTTGGCCAACCAAGCAAGCTTGCAAAGGAAATCTGCACTACAATGAAGTCTCACTTCCCCCCGGTCAAAAGGGCCATCTGAAAAAAGTGTAAAATCCAGAAAGGCAGGACAGGCCATGGAGAACTGGGAGCCTTGTTATGCTGATGGGCGGGATGTAAATTGCCAACAACCACTCGGGAGAAGTGTATGGTGTTTCCTGAAACATCTAAAAAACAAAGCAACAGAACCTAGGGCACTTCCACTTATGGTCCTATAGCTTAGGGAAATTAAAATCAAAAAGACACAGCCACCCCAAAGTTTGGAACGGCTCTGTTTACAAGAACCTCGTTTACAGTACAAGTTCAACATCGCAGAAAGTGAAAAATGGATAAAGAAGTTGTGGTATTTACTTACAAAGCAATATCACTCAGCAAGGAAATCTGTGTCATCACGCCCTTAGCAGCACAATGAGTGGATTCAGGTATGATGATTCTAACTGAAGTAAGTCACACAGAAAAAGAAACATCATAAGATATCAGTAATACACGGAATGGAAACTTGGCTACACAGGAACTGAATTACAGAACAGAACAGGGTCTCAAATTTAGAAAACCAACTTATGCTTGCTTAAGGGTAAAGGTGAGTTGGGGTGCTGCATAAAACCAGAGATTGAAATGAGCACAGATAAAGTTCCTTAAGTCAAATATGGAATAGACAAGAGCTACTCCTTGCTCAACGAAATGGACTCAACACCGCATATTAAACGCCTAAGCATGTACCTGACTAGTAAGTATCTTAAAACCTATGGATTGCTATGTCTCTGAAAGAGAATCAAGCATGTGTACAGGGGCATAAACGCAGCAGTGATAGGATTGGAGAGGTTCGGTGAGCAAATGAAGACCCTTTGAAGTCATATTGCATGGTACCCATTACACGGGTCTCAACTCTCCAGGTTTAAGATATTCTTCCTTCAGCTAAAACATGCATGTGGAACCCAAGTATGATCAACCATGTGAACGGGAGACGTGTTCAAATATGTCTCAGTTTTCCTCCCCTGGTACTCGGGTGCAACATTCCAGACGCTTTACTAACACTCTCCCCACTTGGAGAGTCAGCGCCTTTAACCTCCTGTTTGGCCCAGTTTGCAATTTCTGCGGAAGATGAACAGGAATAGCGAGAACCAATGAGAGACTAGCTGGAGGTGTCTGGACGGGCAAATTTAACTCTCATTTCCCACCAGGAAAAGGAAATAACCAAAGGCTCAGCATGCCGTGCCGGAACCAGATTAGGGCCTGAAGCGATCCTGCGGTGTTGCGGCCAGGTCACAAGAAAGCAAGTTGAAGAAAGGAGCTCAGGGGCACTGTAATTCACAAACCTGCAGAGTTATAAATGACAGCTATCATCCAAAATAGACTGAAGTA
Source organism: Delphinus delphis (assembly GCF_949987515.2). Taxonomy (NCBI): domain Eukaryota; kingdom Metazoa; phylum Chordata; class Mammalia; order Artiodactyla; family Delphinidae; genus Delphinus; species Delphinus delphis. The sequence goes on from NW_027192748.1 coordinate 273,807, forward strand.
AGGCTGCCAAGAGGACTTGAAAACGGAGCAGAATTGCAGGAAACCGATTTCAGGAGGTAGACTGGAATTGCATTGAAAGCATAGGAAAAGAGGCAGAACGTCCACAATGATGCACTTGGCCAAAAAGGGCGTATGCGTTTTTTCCTGAATATATTCAGGAAAAAACGCATACGCCCTTTTTGGCCAACCAAGCAAGCTTGCAAAGGAAATCTGCACTACAATGAAGTCTCACTTCCCCCCGGTCAAAAGGGCCATCTGAAAAAAGTGTAAAATCCAGAAAGGCAGGACAGGCCATGGAGAACTGGGAGCCTTGTTATGCTGATGGGCGGGATGTAAATTGCCAACAACCACTCGGGAGAAGTGTATGGTGTTTCCTGAAACATCTAAAAAACAAAGCAACAGAACCTAGGGCACTTCCACTTATGGTCCTATAGCTTAGGGAAATTAAAATCAAAAAGACACAGCCACCCCAAAGTTTGGAACGGCTCTGTTTACAAGAACCTCGTTTACAGTACAAGTTCAACATCGCAGAAAGTGAAAAATGGATAAAGAAGTTGTGGTATTTACTTACAAAGCAATATCACTCAGCAATGAAATCTGTGTCATCACGCCCTTAGCAGCACAATGAGTGGATTCAGGTATGATGATTCTAACTGAAATAAGTCACACAGAAAAAGAAACATCATAAGATATCAGTAATACACGGAATGTAAACTTGGCTACACAGGAACTGAATTACAGAACAGAACAGGGTCTCAAATTTAGAAAAACAACTTATGCTTGCTTAAGGGTAAAGGTGAGTTGGGGTGCTGCATAAAACCAGAGATTGAAATGAGCACAGATAAAGTTCCTTAAGCCAAATATGGAATAGACAAGAGCTACTCCTTGCTCAATGAAATGGACTCAACACCCCATATTAAATGCCTAAAAATGTACCTGACTAGTAAGTATCGTAAAACCTATGGATTGCTATGTCTCCAAAAGAGAATCAAGCATGTGTACAGGGGCATAAACGCAGCAGTGATAGGATTGGAGAGGTTCGGTGAGCAAATGAAGACCCTTTGAAGTCATATTGCATGGTACCCATTCCACGGGTTTCAACTCTCCATGTTTAAGGTATTCTTCCTTCAGCTAAAACATGCATGTGGAACCCAAGTATGATCAACCATGTGAATGGGAGACATGTTCAAATATGTCTCAGTTTTCCTCCCCTGGTACTCGGGTGCAACATTCCAGACGCTTTACTAACACTCTCCCCACTTGGAGAGTCAGCGCCTTTAACCTCCTGTTTGGCCCAGTTTGCCATTTCTGCGGAAGATGAACAGGAATAGCGAGAACCAATGAGAGGCTAGCTGGAGGTGTCTGGACGGGCAAATTTAACTCTCATTTCCCACCAGGAAGAGGAAATAACCAAAGGCTCAGCGTGCCGTACCGGAACCAGATTAGGGCCTGAAGCCATCCTGCGGTGTTGCGGCCAGGTCACAAGAAAGCGAGTTGAAGAAAGGAGCTCAGGGGCACTGTAATTCACAAACCTGCAGAGTTATAAGTGACAGCTATCGTCCAAAAATAGACTGAAGTAAGGCTGCCAAGAGGACTTGAAAGCGGGGCAGAATTGCAGGAAACCGATTTCAGGAGGTAGACTGGAATTGCATTGAAAGCATAGGAAAAGAGGCAGAACGTCCACAATGATGCACTTGGCCAAAAAGGGCGTATGCGTTTTTTCCTGAATATATTCAGGAAAAAACGCATACGCCCTTTTTGGCCAACCAAGCAAGCTTGCAAAGGAAATCTGCACTACAATGAAGTCTCACTTCCCCCCGGTCAAAAGGGCCATCTGAAAAAAGTGTAAAATCCAGAAAGGCAGGACAGGCCATGGAGAACTGGGAGCCTTGTTATGCTGATGGGCGGGATGTAAATTGCCAACAACCACTCGGGAGAAGTGTATGGTGTTTCCTGAAACATCTAAAAAACAAAGCAACAGAACCTAGGGCACTTCCACTTATGGTCCTATAGCTTAGGGAAATTAAAATCAAAAAGACACAGCCACCCCAAAGTTTGGAACGGCTCTGTTTACAAGAACCTCGTTTACAGTACAAGTTCAACATCGCAGAAAGTGAAAAATGGATAAAGAAGTTGTGGTATTTACTTACAAAGCAATATCACTCAGCAAGGAAATCTGTGTCATCACGCCCTTAGCAGCACAATGAGTGGATTCAGGTATGATGATTCTAACTGAAGTAAGTCACACAGAAAAAGAAACATCATAAGATATCAGTAATACACGGAATGGAAACTTGGCTACACAGGAACTGAATTACAGAACAGAACAGGGTCTCAAATTTAGAAAACCAACTTATGCTTGCTTAAGGGTAAAGGTGAGTTGGGGTGCTGCATAAAACCAGAGATTGAAATGAGCACAGATAAAGTTCCTTAAGTCAAATATGGAATAGACAAGAGCTACTCCTTGCTCAACGAAATGGACTCAACACCGCATATTAAACGCCTAAGAATGTACCTGACTAGTAAGTATCTTAAAACCTATGGATTGCTATGTCTCCGAAAGAGAATCAAGCATGTGTACAGGGGCATAAACGCAGCAGTGATAGGATTGGAGAGGTTCGGTGAGCAAATGAAGACCCTTTGAAGTCATATTGCATGGTACCCATTACACGGGTCTTAACTCTCCAGGTTTAAGGTATTCTTCCTTCAGCTAAAACATGCATGTGGAACCCAAGTATGATCAACCATGTGAACGGGAGACGTGTTCAAATATGTCTCAGTTTTCCTCCCCTGGTACTCGGGTGCAACATTCCAGACGCTTTACTAACACTCTCCCCACTTGGAGAGTCAGCGCCTTTAACCTCCTGTTTGGCCCAGTTTGCAATTTCTGCGGAAGATGAACAGGAATAGCGAGAACCAATGAGAGGTTAGCTGGAGGTGTCTGGACGGGCAAATTTAACTCTCATTTCCCACCAGGAAGAGGAATTAACCAAAGGCTCAGCATGCCGGGCCGGAACCAGGTTAGGGCCTGAAGACATCCTGCGGTGTTGCGGCCAGGTCACAAGAAAGCGAGTTGAAGAAAGGAGCTCAGGAGCACTGTAATTCACAAACCTGCAGAGTTATAAATGACAGCTATCGTCCAAAAATAGACTGAAGTAAGGCTGCCAAGAGGACTTGAAAGCGGGGCAGAATTGCAGGAAACCGATTTCAGGAGGTAGACTGGAATTGCATTGAAAGCATAGGAAAAGAGGCAGAACGTCCACAATGATGCACTTGGCCAAAAAGGGCGTATGCGTTTTTTCCTGAATATATTCAGGAAAAAACGCATACGCCCTTTTTGGCCAACCAAGCAAGCTTGCAAAGGAAATCTGCACTACAATGAAGTCTCACTTCCCCCCGGCCAAAAGCGCCATCTGAAAAAAGTGTAAAATCCAGAAAGGCAACAGGCCATTGAGAACTGGGAGCCTTGTTATGCTGATGGGCGGGATGTAAATTGCCAACAGACACTTGGGAGAAGTGTATGGTGTTTCCTGAAACATGTAAAAAACAAAGCAACAGAGCCTAGGGCACTTCCACTTATGGTCCTATAGCTTAGGGAAATTAAAATAAAAAAGACACAGCCACCCCAAAGTTTGGAACGGCTCTGTTTACAAGAACCTCATTTACAGTACAAGCTCAACATCGCAGAAAGTGAAAAATGGATAAAGAAGTTGTGGTATTTACTTACAAAGCAATATCACTCAGCAATGAAATCTGTGTCATCAGGCCCTTAGCAGCACAATGAGTGGATTCAGGTATGATGATTCTAACTGAAATAAGTCACACAGAAAAAGAAACATCATAAGATATCAGTAATACACGGAATGTAAACTTGGCTACACAGGAACTGAATTACAGAACAGAACAGGGTCTCAAATTTAGAAAACCAACTTATGCTTGCTTAAGGGTAAAGGTGAGTTGGGGTGCTGCATAAAACCAGAGATTGAAATGAGCACAGATAAAGTTCCTTAAGTCAAATATGGAATAGACAAGAGCTACTCCTTGCTCAACGAAATGGACTCAACACCCCATATTAAACGCCTAAGAATGTACCTGACTAGTAAGTATCGTAAAACCTATGGATTGCTATGTCTCCAAAAGAGAATCAAGCATGTGTACAGGGGCATAAACGCAGCAGTGATAGGATTGGAGAGGTTCGGTGAGCAAATGAAGACCCTTTGAAGTCATATTGCATGGTACCCATTACACGGGTCTCAACTCTCCATGTTTAAGGTATTCTTCCTTCAGCTAAAACATGCATGTGGAACCCAAGTATGATCAACCATGTGAATGGGAGACATGTTCAAATATGTCTCAGTTTTCCTCCCCTGGTACTCGGGTGCAACATTCCAGACGCTTTACTAACACTCTCCCCACTTGGAGAGTCAGCGCCTTTAACCTCCTGTTTGGCCCAGTTTGCCATTTCTGCGGAAGATGAACAGGAATAGCGAGAACCAATGAGAGGCTAGCTGGAGGTGTCTGGACGGGCAAATTTAACTCTCATTTCCCACCAGGAAGAGGAAATAACCAAAGGCTCAGCGTGCCGTACCGGAACCAGATTAGGGCCTGAAGCCATCCTGCGGTGTTGCGGCCAGGTCACAAGAAAGCGAGTTGAAGAAAGGAGCTCAGGGGCACTGTAATTCACAAACCTGCAGAGTTATAAGTGACAGCTATCGTCCAAAAATAGACTGAAGTAAGGCTGCCAAGAGGACTTGAAAGCGGGGCAGAATTGCAGGAAACCGATTTCAGGAGGTAGACTGGAATTGCATTGAAAGCATAGGAAAAGAGGCAGAACGTCCACAATGATGCACTTGGCCAAAAAGGGCGTATGCGTTTTTTCCTGAATATATTCAGGAAAAAACGCATACGCCCTTTTTGGCCAACCAAGCAAGCTTGCAAAGGAAATCTGCACTACAATGAAGTCTCACTTCCCCCCGGTCAAAAGGGCCATCTGAAAAAAGTGTAAAATCCAGAAAGGCAGGACAGGCCATGGAGAACTGGGAGCCTTGTTATGCTGATGGGCGGGATGTAAATTGCCAACAACCACTCGGGAGAAGTGTATGGTGTTTCCTGAAACATCTAAAAAACAAAGCAACAGAACCTAGGGCACTTCCACTTATGGTCCTATAGCTTAGGGAAATTAAAATCAAAAAGACACAGCCACCCCAAAGTTTGGAACGGCTCTGTTTACAAGAACCTCGTTTACAGTACAAGTTCAACATCGCAGAAAGTGAAAAATGGATAAAGAAGTTGTGGTATTTACTTACAAAGCAATATCACTCAGCAATGAAATCTATGTCATCAGGCCCTTAGCAGCACAATGAGTGGATTCAGGTATGATGATTCTAACTGAAGTAAGTCACACAGAAAAAGAAACATCATAAGATATCAGTAATACACGGAATGTAAACTTGGCTACACAGGAACTGAATTACAGAACAGAACAGGGTCTCAAATTTAGAAAAACAACTTATGCTTGCTTAAGGGGAAAGGTGAGTTGGGGTGCTGCATAAAACCAGAGATTGAAATGAGCACAGATAAAGTTCCTTAAGTCAAATATGGAATAGACAAGAGCTACTCCTTGCTCAACGAAATGGACTCAACACCGCATATTAAACGCCTAAGAATGTACCTGACTAGTAAGTATCTTAAAACCTATGGATTGCTATGTCTCCGAAAGAGAATCAAGCATGTGTACAGGGGCATAAACGCAGCAGTGATAGGATTGGAGAGGTTCGGTGAGCAAATGAAGACCCTTTGAAGTCATATTGCATGGTACCCATTCCACGGGTCTCAACTCTCCAGGTTTAAGGTATTCTTCCTTCTGCTAAAACATGCATGTGGAACCCAAGTATGATCAACCATGTGAACGGGAGACGTGTTCAAATATGTCTCAGTTTTCGTACCCTGGTACTCGGGTGCAACATTCCAGACGCTTTACTAACACTCTCCCCACTTGGAGAGTCAGCGCCTTTAACCTCCTGTTTGGCCCAGTTTGCAATTTCTGCGGAAGATGAACAGGAATAGCGAGAACCAATGAGAGACTAGCTGGAGGTGTCTGGACGGGCAAATTTAACTCTCATTTCCCACCAGGAAGAGGAAATAACCAAAGGCTCAGCGTGCCATGCCGGAACCAGATTAGGGCCTGAAGCCATCCTGCGGTGTTGCGGCCAGGTCACAAGAAAGCAAGTTGAAGAAAGGAGCTCAGGGGCACTGTAATTCACAAACCTGCAGAGTTATAAATGACAGCTATCGTCCAAAATAGACTGAAGTAAGGCTGCCAAGAGGACTTGAAAGCGGGGCAGAATTGCAGGAAACCGATTTCAGGAGGTAGACTGGAATTGCATTGAAAGCATAGGAAAAGAGGCAGAACGTCCACAATGATGCACTTGGCCAAAAAGGGCGTATGCGTTTTTTCCTGAATATATTCAGGAAAAAACGCATACGCCCTTTTTGGCCAACCAAGCAAGCTTGCAAAGGAAATCTGCACTACAATGAAGTCTCACTTTCCCCCGGTCAAAAGGACCATCTGAAAAAAGTGTAAAATCCAGAAAGGCAACAGGCCATTTAGAACTGGGAGCCTTGTTATGCTGATGGGCGGGATGTAAATTGCCAACAGACACTCGGGAGAAGTGTATGGTGTTTCCTGAAACATCTAAAAAACAAAGCAACAGAGCCTAGGGCACTTCCACTTATGGTCCTATAGCTTAGGGAAATTAAAATCAAAAAGACACAGCCACCCCAAAGTTTGGGACGCCTCTGTTTACAAGAACCTCGTTTACAGTACAAGTTCAACATCGCAGAAAGTGAAAAATGGATAAAGAAGTTGTGGTATTTACTTACAAAGCAATATCACTCAGCAATGAAATCTATGTCATCAGGCCCTTAGCATCACAATGAGTGGATTCAGGTATGATGATTCTAACTGAAATAAGTCACACAGAAAAAGAAACATCATAAGATATCAGTAATACACGGAATGTAAACTTGGCTACACAGGAACTGAATTCCAAAACAGAAAAGGTTCTCAAATTTAGAAAACCAACTTATGCTTGCTTAAGGAGAAAGGTGAGTTGGGTTGCTGCATAAAGCCAGAGATTGAAATGAGCACAGATAAAGTTCCTTAAGCCAAATATGGAATAGACAAGAGCTACTCCTTGCTCAACGAAATGGACTCAACACCGCATATTAAACGCCTAAGAATGTACCTGACTAGTAAGTATCTTAAAACCTATGGATTGCTATGTCTCCGAAAGAGAATCAAGCATGTGTACAGGGGCATAAACGCAGCAGTGATAGGATTGGAGAGGTTCGGTGAGCAAATGAAGACCCTTTGAAGTCATATTGCATGGTACCCATTCCACGGGTTTCAACTACGCAGGTTTTAGGTATTCTTCCTTCAGCTAAAACATGCATGTGGAACCCAGAGTATGATCAACCATGTGATCGGGAGACGTGTTCAAATATGTCTCAGTTTTCCTCCCCTGGTACTCGGGTGCAACATTCCAGACGCTTTACTAACACTCTCCCCACTTGGAGAGTCAGCGCCTTTAACCTCCTGTTTGGCACAGTTTGCAATTTCTGCGGAAGATGAACAGGAATAGTGAGAACCAATGAGAGGCTAGCTGGAGGTGTCTGGACGGGCAAATTTAACTCTCATTTCGCAACAGGAAGAGGAAATAACCAAAGGCTCAGCGTTCCGTACCGGAACCAGATTAGGGCCTGAAGACATCCTGCGGTGTTGCGGCCAGCTCAAAAGAAAGCGAGTTGAAGAAAGGAGCTCAGGGGCACTGTAATTCACAAACCTGCAGTTATAAATGACAGCTATCGTCCAAAAATAGACTGAAGTAAGGCTGCCAAGAGGACTTGAAAGCGGGGCAGAATTGCAGGAAACCGATTTCAGGAGGTAGACTGGAATTGCATTGAAAGCATAGGAAAAGAGGCAGAACGCCCACAATGATGCACTTGGCCAAAAAGGGCGTATGCGTTTTTTCCTGAATATATTCAGGAAAAAACGCATACGCCCTTTTTGGCCAACCAAGCAAGCTTGCAAAGGAAATCTGCACTACAATGAAGTCTCACTTCCCCCCGGTCAAAAGGGCCATCTGAAAAAAGTGTAAAATCCAGAAAGGCAACAGGCCATTGAGAACTGGGAGCCTTGTTATGCTGATGGACGGGATGTAAATTGCCAACAGACACTTGGGAGAAGTGTATGGTGTTTCCTGAAACATCTAAAAAACAAAGCAACAGAGCCTAGGGCACTTCCACTTATGGTCCTATAGCTTAGGAAAATTAAAATCAAAAAGACACAGCCACCTCAAAGTTTGGAACGGCTCTGTTTACAAGAACCTCGTTTACAGTACAAGTTCAACATCGCAGAAAGTGAAAAATGGATAAAGAACTTGTGGTACTTACGTACAATGCAGTGTCACTCAGCAATGAAATCTATGTCATCAGGCCCGTAGCAGCATAATGAGTAGATTCAGGTACGATGATTCTAACTGAAATAAGTCACACAGAAAAAGAAACATCATAAGATATCACTAATACACGGAATGTAAACTTGGCTACACAGGAACTGAATTCCAAAACAGAACAGGTTCTCAAATTTAGAAAACCAACTTATGCTTGCTTAAGGGGAAAGGTGAGTTGGGTTGCTGCATAAAACGAGAGATTGAAATGAGCACAGATAAAGTTCCTTAAGCCAAATATGGAATAGACAAGAGCTACTCCTTGCTCAACGAAATGGACTCAACACCGCATATTAAACGCCTAAGAATGTACCTGACTAGTAAGTATCGTAAAACCTATGGATTGCTATGTCTCCGAAAGAGAATCAAGCATGTGTACAGGGGCATAAACGCAGCAGTGATAGGATTGGAGAGGTTCGGTGAGCAAATGAAGACCCTTTGAAGTCATATTGCATGGTACCCATTCCACGGGTTTCACTCTCCAGGTTTTAGGTATTCTTCCTTCAGCTAAAACATGCATGTGGAACCCAGAGTATGATCAACCATGTGATCGGGAGACGTGTTCAAATATGTCTCAGTTTTCCTCCCCTGGTACTCGGGTGCAACATTCCAGACGCTTTACTAACACTCTCCCCACTTGGAGAGTCAGCGCCTTTAACCTCCTGTTTGGCCCAGTTTGCAATTTCTGCGGAAGATGAACAGGAATAGCGAGAACCAATGAGAGGCTAGCTGGAGGTGTCTGGACGGGCAAATTTAACTCTCATTTCCCACCAGGAAGAGGAAATAACCAAAGGCTCAGCGTGCCGTACCGGAACCAGATTAGGGCCTGAAGCCATCCTGCGGTGTTGCGGCCAGCTCAAAAGAAAGCAAGTTGAAGAAAGGAGCTCAGGGGCACTGTAATTCACAAACCTGCAGAGTTATAAATGACAGCTATCGTCCAAAAATAGACTGAAGTAAGGCTGCCAAGAGGACTTGAAAGCGGGGCAGAATTGCAGGAAACCGATTTCAGGAGGTAGACTGGAATTGCATTGAAAGCATAGGAAAAGAGGCAGAACGTCCACAATGATGCACTTGGCCAAAAAGGGCGTATGCGTTTTTTCCTGAATATATTCAGGAAAAAACGCATACGCCCTTTTTGGCCAACCAAGCAAGCTTGCAAAGGAAATCTGCACTACAATGAATTCTCACTTCCCCCTGGTCAAAAGGGCCAACTGAAAAAAGTGTAAAATCCAGAAAGGCAGGACACGCCATGGAGAACTGGGAGCCTTGTTATGCTGATGGGCGGGATGTAAATTGCCAATAGACACTCGGGAGAAGTGTATGGTGTTTCCTGAAACATCTAAAAAACAAAGCAACAGAGCCTAGGGCACTGCCACTTATGGTCCTATAGCTTAGGGAAATTAAAATCAAAAAGACACAGCCACCCCAAAGTTTGGAACGGCTCTGTTTACAAGAACCTCGTTTACAGTACAAGTTCAACATCGCAGAAAGTGAAAAATGGATAAAGAAGTTGTGGTATTTACTTACAAAGCAATATCACTCAGCAATGAAATCTGTGTCATCAGGCCCTTAGCAGCACAATGAGTGGATTCAGGTATGATGATTCTAACTGAAGTAAGTCACACAGAAAAAGAAACATCATAAGATATCAGTAATACACGGAATGTAAACTTGGCTACACAGGAACTGAATTACAGAACAGAACAGGGTCTCAAATTTAGAAAAACAACTTATGCTTGCTTAAGGGGAAAGGTGAGTTGGGGTGCTGCATAAAACCAGAGATTGAAATGAGCACAGATAAAGTTCCTTAAGTCAAATATGGAATAGACAAGAGCTACTCCTTGCTCAACGAAATGGACTCAACACCGCATATTAAACGCCTAAGCATGTACCTGACTAGTAAGTATCTTAAAACCTATGGATTGCTATGTCTCTGAAAGAGAATCAAGCATGTGTACAGGGGCATAAACGCAGCAGTGATAGGATTGGAGAGGTTCGGTGAGCAAATGAAGACCCTTTGAAGTCATATTGCATGGTACCCATTACACGGGTCTCAACTCTCCAGGTTTAAGATATTCTTCCTTCAGCTAAAACATGCATGTGGAACCCAAGTATGATCAACCATGTGAACGGGAGACGTGTTCAAATATGTCTCAGTTTTCCTCCCCTGGTACTCGGGTGCAACATTCCAGACGCTTTACTAACACTCTCCCCACTTGGAGAGTCAGCGCCTTTAACCTCCTGTTTGGCCCAGTTTGCAATTTCTGCGGAAGATGAACAGGAATAGCGAGAACCAATGAGAGACTAGCTGGAGGTGTCTGGACGGGCAAATTTAACTCTCATTTCCCACCAGGAAAAGGAAATAACCAAAGGCTCAGCATGCCGTGCCGGAACCAGATTAGGGCCTGAAGCGATCCTGCGGTGTTGCGGCCAGGTCACAAGAAAGCAAGTTGAAGAAAGGAGCTCAGGGGCACTGTAATTCACAAACCTGCAGAGTTATAAATGACAGCTATCATCCAAAATAGACTGAAGTAAGGCTGCCAAGAGGACTTGAAAACGGAGCAGAATTGCAGGAAACCGATTTCAGGAGGTAGACTGGAATTGCATTGAAAGCATAGGAAAAGAGGCAGAACGTCCACAATGATGCACTTGGCCAAAAAGGGCGTATGCGTTTTTTCCTGAATATATTCAGGAAAAAACGCATACGCCCTTTTTGGCCAACCAAGCAAGCTTGCAAAGGAAATCTGCACTACAATGAAGTCTCACTTCCCCCCGGTCAAAAGGGCCATCTGAAAAAAGTGTAAAATCCAGAAAGGCAGGACAGGCCATGGAGAACTGGGAGCCTTGTTATGCTGATGGGCGGGATGTAAATTGCCAACAACCACTCGGGAGAAGTGTATGGTGTTTCCTGAAACATCTAAAAAACAAAGCAACAGAACCTAGGGCACTTCCACTTATGGTCCTATAGCTTAGGGAAATTAAAATCAAAAAGACACAGCCACCCCAAAGTTTGGAACGGCTCTGTTTACAAGAACCTCGTTTACAGTACAAGTTCAACATCGCAGAAAGTGAAAAATGGATAAAGAAGTTGTGGTATTTACTTACAAAGCAATATCACTCAGCAATGAAATCTGTGTCATCACGCCCTTAGCAGCACAATGAGTGGATTCAGGTATGATGATTCTAACTGAAATAAGTCACACAGAAAAAGAAACATCATAAGATATCAGTAATACACGGAATGTAAACTTGGCTACACAGGAACTGAATTACAGAACAGAACAGGGTCTCAAATTTAGAAAAACAACTTATGCTTGCTTAAGGGTAAAGGTGAGTTGGGGTGCTGCATAAAACCAGAGATTGAAATGAGCACAGATAAAGTTCCTTAAGCCAAATATGGAATAGACAAGAGCTACTCCTTGCTCAATGAAATGGACTCAACACCCCATATTAAATGCCTAAAAATGTACCTGACTAGTAAGTATCGTAAAACCTATGGATTGCTATGTCTCCAAAAGAGAATCAAGCATGTGTACAGGGGCATAAACGCAGCAGTGATAGGATTGGAGAGGTTCGGTGAGCAAATGAAGACCCTTTGAAGTCATATTGCATGGTACCCATTCCACGGGTTTCAACTCTCCATGTTTAAGGTATTCTTCCTTCAGCTAAAACATGCATGTGGAACCCAAGTATGATCAACCATGTGAATGGGAGACATGTTCAAATATGTCTCAGTTTTCCTCCCCTGGTACTCGGGTGCAACATTCCAGACGCTTTACTAACACTCTCCCCACTTGGAGAGTCAGCGCCTTTAACCTCCTGTTTGGCCCAGGTTGCCATTTCTTCGGAAGATGAACAGGAATAGCGAGAACCAATGAGAGGCTAGCTGGAGGTGTCTGGACGGGCAAATTTAACTCTCATTTCCCACCAGGAAGAGGAAATAACCAAAGGCTCAGCGTGCCGTACCGGAACCAGATTAGGGCCTGAAGCCATCCTGCGGTGTTGCGGCCAGGTCACAAGAAAGCGAGTTGAAGAAAGGAGCTCAGGGGCACTGTAATTCACAAACCTGCAGAGTTATAAGTGACAGCTATCGTCCAAAAATAGACTGAAGTAAGGCTGCCAAGAGGACTTGAAAGCGGGGCAGAATTGCAGGAAACCGATTTCAGGAGGTAGACTGGAATTGCATTGAAAGCATAGGAAAAGAGGCAGAACGTCCACAATGATGCACTTGGCCAAAAAGGGCGTATGCGTTTTTTCCTGAATATATTCAGGAAAAAACGCATACGCCCTTTTTGGCCAACCAAGCAAGCTTGCAAAGGAAATCTGCACTACAATGAAGTCTCACTTCCCCCCGGTCAAAAGGGCCATCTGAAAAAAGTGTAAAATCCAGAAAGGCAGGACAGGCCATGGAGAACTGGGAGCCTTGTTATGCTGATGGGCGGGATGTAAATTGCCAACAACCACTCGGGAGAAGTGTATGGTGTTTCCTGAAACATCTAAAAAACAAAGCAACAGAACCTAGGGCACTTCCACTTATGGTCCTATAGCTTAGGGAAATTAAAATCAAAAAGACACAGCCACCCCAAAGTTTGGAACGGCTCTGTTTACAAGAACCTCGTTTACAGTACAAGTTCAACATCGCAGAAAGTGAAAAATGGATAAAGAAGTTGTGGTATTTACTTACAAAGCAATATCACTCAGCAAGGAAATCTGTGTCATCACGCCCTTAGCAGCACAATGAGTGGATTCAGGTATGATGATTCTAACTGAAGTAAGTCACACAGAAAAAGAAACATCATAAGATATCAGTAATACACGGAATGGAAACTTGGCTACACAGGAACTGAATTACAGAACAGAACAGGGTCTCAAATTTAGAAAACCAACTTATGCTTGCTTAAGGGTAAAGGTGAGTTGGGGTGCTGCATAAAACCAGAGATTGAAATGAGCACAGATAAAGTTCCTTAAGTCAAATATGGAATAGACAAGAGCTACTCCTTGCTCAACGAAATGGACTCAACACCGCATATTAAACGCCTAAGAATGTACCTGACTAGTAAGTATCTTAAAACCTATGGATTGCTATGTCTCCGAAAGAGAATCAAGCATGTGTACAGGGGCATAAACGCAGCAGTGATAGGATTGGAGAGGTTCGGTGAGCAAATGAAGACCCTTTGAAGTCATATTGCATGGTACCCATTACACGGGTCTTAACTCTCCAGGTTTAAGGTATTCTTCCTTCAGCTAAAACATGCATGTGGAACCCAAGTATGATCAACCATGTGAACGGGAGACGTGTTCAAATATGTCTCAGTTTTCCTCCCCTGGTACTCGGGTGCAACATTCCAGACGCTTTACTAACACTCTCCCCACTTGGAGAGTCAGCGCCTTTAACCTCCTGTTTGGCCCAGTTTGCAATTTCTGCGGAAGATGAACAGGAATAGCGAGAACCAATGAGAGGTTAGCTGGAGGTGTCTGGACGGGCAAATTTAACTCTCATTTCCCACCAGGAAGAGGAATTAACCAAAGGCTCAGCATGCCGGGCCGGAACCAGGTTAGGGCCTGAAGACATCCTGCGGTGTTGCGGCCAGGTCACAAGAAAGCGAGTTGAAGAAAGGAGCTCAGGAGCACTGTAATTCACAAACCTGCAGAGTTATAAATGACAGCTATCGTCCAAAAATAGACTGAAGTAAGGCTGCCAAGAGGACTTGAAAGCGGGGCAGAATTGCAGGAAACCGATTTCAGGAGGTAGACTGGAATTGCATTGAAAGCATAGGAAAAGAGGCAGAACGTCCACAATGATGCACTTGGCCAAAAAGGGCGTATGCGTTTTTTCCTGAATATATTCAGGAAAAAACGCATACGCCCTTTTTGGCCAACCAAGCAAGCTTGCAAAGGAAATCTGCACTACAATGAAGTCTCACTTCCCCCCGGCCAAAAGCGCCATCTGAAAAAAGTGTAAAATCCAGAAAGGCAACAGGCCATTGAGAACTGGGAGCCTTGTTATGCTGATGGGCGGGATGTAAATTGCCAAGAGACACTTGGGAGAAGTATATGGTGTTTCCTGAAACATGTAAAAAACAAAGCAACAGAGCCTAGGGCACTTCCACTTATGGTCCTATAGCTTAGGGAAATTAAAATAAAAAAGACACAGCCACCCCAAAGTTTGGAACGGCTCTGTTTACAAGAACCTCATTTACAGTACAAGTTCAACATCGCAGAAAGTGAAAAATGGATAAAGAAGTTGTGGTATTTACTTACAAAGCAATATCACTCAGCAATGAAATCTGTGTCATCAGGCCCTTAGCAGCACAATGAGTGGATTCAGGTATGATGATTCTAACTGAAATAAGTCACACAGAAAAAGAAACATCATAAGATATCAGTAATACACGGAATGTAAACTTGGCTACACAGGAACTGAATTACAGAACAGAACAGGGTCTCAAATTTAGAAAACCAACTTATGCTTGCTTAAGGGTAAAGGTGAGTTGGGGTGCTGCATAAAACCAGAGATTGAAATGAGCACAGATAAAGTTCCTTAAGTCAAATATGGAATAGACAAGAGCTACTCCTTGCTCAACGAAATGGACTCAACACCCCATATTAAACGCCTAAGAATGTACCTGACTAGTAAGTATCGTAAAACCTATGGATTGCTATGTCTCCAAAAGAGAATCAAGCATGTGTACAGGGGCATAAACGCAGCAGTGATAGGATTGGAGAGGTTCGGTGAGCAAATGAAGACCCTTTGAAGTCATATTGCATGGTACCCATTACACGGGTCTCAACTCTCCAGGTTTAAGGTATTCTTCCTTCTGCTAAAACATGCATGTGGAACCCAAGTATGATCAACCATGTGAATGGGAGACGTGTTCAAATATGTCTCAGTTTTCCTCCCCTGGTACTCGGGTGCAACATTCCAGACGCTTTACTAACACTCTCCCCACTTGGAGAGTCAGCGCCTTTAACCTCCTGTTTGGCCCAGTTTGCAATTTCTGCGGAAGATGAACAGGAATAGCGAGAACCAATGAGAGACTAGCTGGAGGTGTCTGGACGGGCAAATTTAACTCTCATTTCCCAACAGGAAAAGGAAATAACCAAAGGCTCAGCGTGCCATGCCGGAACCAGATTAGGGCCTGAAGCCATCCTGCGGTGTTGCGGCCAGGTCACAAGAAAGCAAGTTGAAGAAAGGAGCTCAGGGGCACTGTAATTCACAAACCTGCAGAGTTATAAATGACAGCTATCGTCCAAAATAGACTGAAGTAAGGCTGCCAAGAGGACTTGAAAGCGGGGCAGAATTGCAGGAAACCGATTTCAGGAGGTAGACTGGAATTGCATTGAAAGCATAGGAAAAGAGGCAGAACGTCCACAATGATGCACTTGGCCAAAAAGGGGGTATGCGTTTTTACCTGAATATATTCAGGAAAAAACGCATACGCCCATTTTGGCCAACCAAGCAAGCTTGCAAAGGAAATCTGCACTACAATGAAGTCTCACTTCCCCCCGGTCAAAAGGGCCATCTGAAAAAAGTGTAAAATCCAGAAAGGCAAGACAGGCCATGGAGAACTGGGAGCCTTGTTATGCTGATGGGCGGGATGTAAATTGCCAACAACCACTCGGGAGAAATGTATGGTGTTTCCTGAAATATCTAAAAAACAAAGCAACAGAACCTAGGGCACTTCCACTTATGGTCCTATAGCTTAGGGAAATTAAAATCAAAAAGACACAGCCACCCCAAAGTTTGGAACGGCTCTGTTTACAAGAACCTCGTTTACAGTACAAGTTCAACATCGCAGAAAGTGAAAAATGGATAAAGAAGTTGTGGTATTTACTTACAAAGCAATATCACTCAGCAATGAAATCTGTGTCATCACGCCCTTAGCAGCACAATGAGTGGATTCAGGTATGATGATTCTAACTGAAATAAGTCACACAGAAAAAGAAACATCATAAGATATCAGTAATACACGGAATGTAAACTTGGCTACACAGGAACTGAATTACAGAACAGAACAGGGTCTCAAATTTAGAAAATCAACTTATGCTTGCTTAAGGGGAAAGGTGAGTTGGGGTGCTGCATAAAACCAGAGATTGAAATGAGCACAGATAAAGTTCCTTAAGTCAAATATGGAATAGACAAGAGCTACTCCTTGCTCAACGAAATGGACTCAACACCGCATATTAAACGCCTAAGAATGTACCTGACTAGTAAGTATCTTAAAACCTATGGATTGCTATGTCTCCGAAAGAGAATCAAGCATGTGTACAGGGGCATAAACGCAGCAGTGATAGGATTGGAGAGTTTCGGTGAGCAAATGAAGACCCTTTGAAGTCATATTGCATGGTACCCATTACACGGGTCTCAACTCTCCAGGTTTAAGGTATTCTTCCTTCAGCTAAAACATGCATGTGGAACCCAAGTATGATCAACCATGTGAACGGGAGACGTGTTCAAATATGTCTCAGTTTTCCTCCCCTGGTACTCGGGTGCAACATTCCAGACGCTTTACTAACACTCTCCCCACTTGGAGAGTCAGCGCCTTTAACCTCCTGTTTGGCCCAGTTTGCAATTTCTGCGGAAGATGAACAGGAATAGCGAGAACCAATGAGAGGCTAGCTGGAGGTGTCTGGACGGGCAAATTTAACTCTCATTTCCCACCAGGAAGAGGAAATAACCAAAGGCTCAGCGTGCCGTACCGGAACCAGATTAGGGCCTGAAGCCATCCTGCGGTGTTGCAGCCATGTCACAAGAAAGCGAGTTGAAGAAAGGAGCTCAGGGGCACTGTAATTCACAAACCTGCAGAGTTATAAATGACAGCTATCGTCCAAAAATATACTGAAGTAAGGCTGCCAAGAGGACTTGAAAGCGGGGCAGAATTGCAGGAAACCGATTTCAGGAGGTAGACTGGAATTGCATTGAAAGCATAGGAAAAGAGGCAGAACGTCCACAATGATGCACTTGGCCAAAAAGGGCATATGCGTTTTTTCCTGAATATATTCAGGAAAAAACGCATACGCCCTTTTTGGCCAACCAAGCAAGCTTGCAAAGGAAATCTGCACTACAATGAAGTCTCACTTCCCCCCGGCCAAAAGGGCCATCTGAAAAAAGTGTAAAATCCAGAAAGGCAACAGGCCATTGAGAACTGGGAGCCTTGTTATGCTGATGGGCGGGATGTAAATTGCCAACAGACACTCGGGAGAAGTGTATGGTGTTTCCTGAAACATCTAAAAAACAAAGCAACAGAGCCTAGGGCACTTCCACTTATGGTCCTATAGCTTAGGGAAATTAAAATCAAAAAGACACAGCCACCCCAAAGTTTGGGACGCCTCTGTTTACAAGAACCTCGTTTACAGTACAAGTTCAACATCGCAGAAAGTGAAAAATGGATAAAGAACTTGTGGTACTTACGTACAATGCAGTATCACTCAGCAATGAAATCTATGTCATCAGGCCCGTAGCAGCATAATGAGTAGATTCAGGTACGATGATTCTAACTGAAATAAGTCACACAGAAAAAGAAACATCATAAGATATCAGTAATACACGGAATGTAAACTTGGCTACACAGGAACTGAATTCCAAAACAGAAAAGGTTCTCAAATTTAGAAAACCAACTTATGCTTGCTTAAGGGGAAAGGTGAGTTGGGTTGCTGCATAAAGCCAGAGATTGAAATGAGCACAGATAAAGTTCCTTAAGCCAAATATGGAATAGACAAGAGCTACTCCTTGCTCAACGAAATGGACTCAACACCGCATATTAAACGCCTAAGAATGTACCTGACTAGTAAGTATCTTAAAACCTATGGATTGCTATGTCTCCGAAAGAGAATCAAGCATGTGTACAGGGGCATAAATGCAGCAGTGATAGGATTGGAGAGGTTCGGTGAGCAAATGAAGACCCTTTGAAGTCATATTGCATGGTACCCATTACACGGGTCTCAACTCTCCAGGTTTAAGGTATTCTTCCTTCAGCTAAAACATGCATGTGGAACCCAGAGTATGATCAACCATGTGATCGGGAGACGTGTTCAAATATGTCTCAGTTTTCCTCCCCTGGTACTCGGGTGCAACATTCCAGACGCTTTACTAACACTCTCCCCACTTGGAGTCAGCGCCTTTAACCTCCTGTTTGGCACAGTTTGCAATTTCTGCGGAAGATGAACAGGAATAGTGAGAACCAATGAGAGGCTAGCTGGAGGTGTCTGGACGGGCAAATTTAACTCTCATTTCGCAACAGGAAGAGGAAATAACCAAAGGCTCAGCGTTCCGTACCTGAACCAGATTAGGGCCTGAAGCCATCCTGCGGTGTTGCGGCCAGCTCAAAAGAAACCGAGTTGAAGAAAGGAGCTCAGGGGCACTGTAATTCACAAACCTGCAGTTATAAATGACAGCTATCGTCCAAAAATATACTGAAGTAAGGCTGCCAAGAGGACTTGAAAGCGGGGCAGAATTGCAGGAAACCGATTTCAGAAGGTAGACTGGAATTGCATTGAAAGCATAGGAAAAGAGGCAGAACGTCCACAATGATGCACTTGGCCAAAAAGGGCGTATGCGTTTTTTCCTGAATATATTCAGGAAAAAACGCATACGCCCTTTTTGGCCAACCAAGCAAGCTTGCAAAGGAAATCTGCACTACAATGAAGTCTCACTTCCCCCCGGTCAAAAGGACCATCTGAAAAAAGTGTAAAATCCAGAAAGGCAACAGGCCATTTAGAACTGGGAGCCTTGTTATGCTGATGGGCGGGATGTAAATTGCCAACAGACACTCGGGAGAAGTGTATGGTGTTTCCTGAAACATCTAAAAAACAAAGCAACAGAGCCTAGGGCACTTCCACTTATGGTCCTATAGCTTAGGGAAATTAAAATCAAAAAGACACAGCCACCCCAAAGTTTGGGACGCCTCTGTTTACAAGAACCTCGTTTACAGTACAAGTTCAACATCGCAGAAAGTGAAAAATGGATAAAGAACTTGTGGTACTTACGTACAATGCAGTATCACTCAGCAATGAAATCTATGTCATCAGGCCCATAGCAGCATAATGAGTAGATTCAGGTACGATGATTCTAACTGAAATAAGTCACACAGAAAAAGAAACATCATAAGATATCAGTAATACACGGAATGTAAACTTGGCTACACAGGAACTGAATTCCAAAACAGAAAAGGTTCTCAAATTTAGAAAACCAACTTATGCTTGCTTAAGGGGAAAGGTGAGTTGGGTTGCTGCATAAAGCCAGAGATTGAAATGAGCACAGATAAAGTTCCTTAAGCCAAATATGGAATAGACAAGAGCTACTCCTTGCTCAACGAAATGGACTCAACACCGCATATTAAACGCCTAAGAATGTACCTGACTAGTAAGTATCTTAAAACCTATGGATTGCTATGTCTCCAAAAGAGAATCAAGCATGTGTACAGGGGCATAAACGCAGCAGTGATAGGATTGGAGAGGTTCGGTGAGCAAATGAAGACCCTTTGAAGTCATATTGCATGGTACCCATTACACGGGTCTCAACTCTCCAGGTTTAAGGTATTCTTCCTTCAGCTAAAACATGCATGTGGAACCCAGAGTATGATCAACCATGTGATCGGGAGACGTGTTCAAATATGTCTCAGTTTTCCTCCCCTGGTACTCGGGTGCAACATTCCAGACGCTTTACTAACACTCTCCCCACTTGGAGAGTCAGTGCCTTTAACCTCCTGTTTGGCACAGTTTGCAATTTCTGCGGAAGATGAACAGGAATAGTGAGAACCAATGAGAGGCTAGCTGGAGGTGTCTGGACGGGCAAATTTAACTCTCATTTCGCAACAGGAAGAGGAAATAACCAAAGGCTCAGCGTTCCGTACCGGAACCAGATTAGGGCCTGAAGACATCCTGCGGTGTTGCGGCCAGCTCAAAAGAAACCGAGTTGAAGAAAGGAGCTCAGGGGCACTGTAATTCACAAACCTGCAGTTATAAATGACAGCTATCGTCCAAAAATAGACTGAAGTAAGGCTGCCAACAGGACTTGAAAGCGGGGCAGAATTGCAGGAAACCGATTTCAGGAGGTAGACTGGAATTGCATTGAAAGCATAGGAAAAGAGGCAGAACGCCCACAATGATGCACTTGGCCAAAAAGGGCGTATGCGTTTTTTCCTGAATATATTCAGGAAAAAACGCATACGCCCTTTTTGGCCAACCAAGCAAGCTTGCAAAGGAAATCTGCACTACAATGAAGTCTCACTTCCCCCCGGTCAAAAGGGCCATCTGAGAAAAGTGTAAAATCCAGAAAGGCAACAGGCCATTGAGAACTGGGAGCCTTGTTATGCTGATGGACGGGATGTAAATTGCCAACAGACACTTGGGAGAAGTGTATGGTGTTTCCTGAAACATCTAAAAAACAAAGCAACAGAGCCTAGGGCACTTCCACTTATGGTCCTATAGCTTAGGAAAATTAAAATCAAAAAGACACAGCCACCCCAAAGTTTGGAACGGCTCTGTTTACAAGAACCTCGTTTACAGTACAAGTTCAACATCGCAGAAAGTGAAAAATGGATAAAGAACTTGTGGTACTTACGTACAATGCAGTGTCACTCAGCAATGAAATCTATGTCATCAGGCCCGTAGCAGCATAATGAGTAGATTCAGGTACGATGATTCTAACTGAAATAAGTCACACAGAAAAAGAAACATCATAAGATATCACTAATACACGGAATGTAAACTTGGCTACACAGGAACTGAATTCCAAAACAGAACAGGGTCTCAAATTTAGAAAACCAACTTATGCTTGCTTAAGGGGAAAGGTGAGTTGGGGTGCTGCATAAAACGAGAGATTGAAATGAGCACAGATAAAGTTCCTTAAGCCAAATATGGAATAGACAAGAGCTACTCCTTGCTCAACGAAATGGACTCAACACCGCATATTAAACGCCTAAGAATGTACCTGACTAGTAAGTATCTTAAAACCTATGGATTGCTATGTCTCCGAAAGAGAATCAAGCATGTGTACAGGGGCATAAACGCAGTAGTGATAGGATTGGAGAGGTTCGGTGAGCAAATGAAGACCCTTTGAAGTCATATTGCATGGTACCCATTCCACGGGTTTCACTCTCCAGGTTTTAGGTATTCTTCCTTCAGCTAAAACATGCATGTGGAACCCAGAGTATGATCAACCATGTGATCGGGAGACGTGTTCAAATATGTCTCAGTTTTCCTCCCCTGGTACTCGGGTGCAACATTCCAGACGCTTTACTAACACTCTCCCCACTTGGAGAGTCAGCGCCTTTAACCTCCTGTTTGGCACAGTTTGCAATTTCTGCGGAAGATGAACAGGAATAGTGAGAACCAATGAGAGGCTAGCTGGAGGTGTCTGGACGGGCAAATTTAACTCTCATTTCCCACCAGGAAGAGGAAATAACCAAAGGCTCAGCGTGCCGTACCGGAACCAGATTAGGGCCTGAAGCCATCCTGCGGTGTTGCGGCCAGCTCAAAAGAAAGAGAGTTGAAGAAAGGAGCTCAGGGGCACTGTAATTCACAAACCTGCAGAGTTATAAATGACAGCTATCGTCCAAAAATAGACTGAAGTAAGGCTGCCAAGAGGACTTGAAAGCGGGGCAGAATTGCAGGAAACCGATTTCAGGAGGTAGACTGGAATTGCATTGAAAGCATAGGAAAAGAGGCAGAACGTCCACAATGATACACTTGGCCAAAAAGGGCGTATGCATTTTTTCCTGAATATATTCAGGAAAAAACGCATACGCCCTTTTTGGCCAACCAAGCAAGCTTGCAAAGGAAATCTGCACTACAATGAATTCTCACTTCCCCCCGGTCAAAAGGGCCAACTGAAAAAAGTGTAAAATCCAGAAAGGCAGGACAGGCCATGGAGAACTGGGAGCCTTGTTATGCTGATGGGCGGGATGTAAATTGCCAACAGACACTCGGGAGAAGTGTATGGTGTTTCCTGAAACATCTAAAAAACAAAGCAACAGAGCCTAGGGCACTGCCACTTATGGTCCTATAGCTTAGGGAAATTAAAATCAAAAAGACACAGCCACCCCAAAGTTTGGGACGCCTCTGTTTACAAGAACCTCGTTTACAGTACAAGTTCAACATCGCAGAAAGTGAAAAATGGATAAAGAAGTTGTGGTATTTACTTACAAAGCAATATCACTCAGCAATGAAATCTGTGTCATCAGGCCCTTAGCAGCACAATGAGTGGATTCAGGTATGATGATTCTAACTGAAGTAAGTCACACAGAAAAAGAAACATCATAAGATATCAGTAATACACGGAATGTAAACTTGGCTACACATGAACTGAATTACAGAACAGAAGAGGGTCTCAAATTTAGAAAAACAACTTATGCTTGCTTAAGGGGAAAGGTGAGTTGGGGTGCTGCATAATACCAGAGATTGAAATGAGCACAGATAAAGTTCCTTAAGTCAAATATGGAATAGACAAGAGCTACTCCTTGCTCAACGAAATGGACTCAACACCGCATATTAAACGCCTAAGAATGTACCTGACTAGTAAGTATCTTAAAACCTATGGATTGCTATGTCTCCGAAAGAGAATCAAGCATGTGTACAGGGGCATAAACGCAGCAGTGATAGGATTGGAGAGGTTCGGTGAGCAAATGAAGACCCTTCGAAGTCATATTGCATGGTACCCATTACACGGGTCTTAACTCTCCAGGTTTAAGGTATTCTTCCTTCAGCTAAAACATGCATGTGGAACCCAAGTATGATCAACCATGTGAACGGGAGACGTGTTCAAATATGTCTCAGTTTTCCTCCCCTGGTACTCGGGTGCAACATTCCAGACGCTTTACTAACACTCTCCCCACTTGGAGAGTCAGCGCCTTTAACCTCCTGTTTGGCCCAGTTTGCAATTTCTGCGGAAGATGAACAGGAATAGCGAGAACCAATGAGAGGCTAGCTGGAGGTGTCTGGACGGGCAAATTTAACTCTCATTTCCCACCAGGAAGAGGAAATAACCAAAGGCTCAGCGTGCCGTACCGGAACCAGATTAGGGCCTGAAGCCATCCTGCGGTGTTGCGGCCAGCTCACAAGAAAGCGAGTTGAAGAAAGGAGCTCAGGGGCACTGTAATTCACAAACCTGCAGAGTTATAAATGACAGCTATCGTCCAAAAATAGACTGAAGTAAGGCTGCCAAGAGGACTTGAAAGCGGGGCAGAATTGCAGGAAACCGATTTCAGGAGGTAGACTGGAATTGCATTGAAAGCATAGGAAAAGAGGCAGAACGTCCACAATGATGCACTTGGCCAAAAAGGGCGTATGCATTTTTTCCTGAATATATTCAGGAAAAAACGCATACGCCCTTTTTGGCCAAGCAAGAAAGCTTGCAAAGGAAATCTGCACTACAATGAAGTCTCACTTCCCCCCGGTCAAAAGGGCCATCTGAAAAAAGTGTAAAATCCAGAAAGGCAGGACAGGCCATGGAGAACTGGGAGCCTTGTTATGCTGATGGGCGGGATGTAAATTGCCAACAGACACTCGGGAGAAGTGTATGGTGTTTCCTGAAACATCTAAAAAACAAAGCAACAGAACCTAGGGCACTTCCACTTATGGTCCTATAGCTTAGGGAAATTAAAATCAAAAAGACACAGCCACCCCAAAGTTTGGGACGCCTCTGTTTACAAGAACCTCGTTTACAGTACAAGTTCAACATCGCAGAAAGTGAAAAATGGATAAAGAAGTTGTGGTATTTACTTACAAAGCAATATCACTCAGCAATGAAATCTGTGTCATCACGCACTTAGCAGCACAATGAGTGGATTCAGGTATGATGATTCTAACTGAAATAAGTCACACAGAAAAAGAAACATCATAAGATATCAGTAATACACGGAATGTAAACTTGGCTACACAGGAACTGAATTACAGAACAGAACAGGGTCTCAAATTTAGAAAACCAACTTATGCTTGCTTAAGGGTAAAGGTGAGTTGCGGTGCTGCATAAAACCAGAGATTGAAATGAGCACAGATAAAGTTCCTTAAGTCAAATATGGAATAGACAAGAGCTACTCCTTGCTCAACGAAATGGACTCAACACCGCATATTAAACGCCTAAGAATGTACCTGACTAGTAAGTATCTTAAAACCTATGGATTGCTATGTCTCCGAAAGAGAATCAAGCATGTGTACAGGGGCATAAACGCAGCAGTGATAGGATTGGAGAGGTTCGGTGAGCAAATGAAGACCCTTTGAAGTCATATTGCATGGTACCCATTACACGGGTCTTAACTCTCCAGGTTTAAGGTATTCTTCCTTCAGCTAAAACATGCATGTGGAACCCAAGTATGATCAACCATGTGAACGGGAGACGTGTTCAAATATGTCTCAGTTTTCCTCCCCTGGTACTCGGGTGCAACATTCCAGACGCTTTACTAACACTCTCCCCACTTGGAGAGTCAGCGCCTTTAACCTCCTGTTTGGCCCAGTTTGCAATTTCTGCGGAAGATGAACAGGAATAGCGAGAACCAATGAGAGGCTAGCTGGAGGTGTCTGGACGGGCAAATTTAACTCTCATTTCCCACCAGGAAGAGGAAATAACCAAAGGCTCAGCGTGCCGTACCGGAACCAGATTAGGGCCTGAAGCCATCCTGCGGTGTTGCGGCCAGCTCAAAAGAAAGAGAGTTGAAGAAAGGAGCTCAGGGGCACTGTAATTCACAAACCTGCAGAGTTATAAATGACAGCTATCGTCCAAAAATAGACTGAAGTAAGGCTGCCAAGAGGACTTGAAAGCGGGGCAGAATTGCAGGAAACCGATTTCAGGAGGTAGACTGGAATTGCATTGAAAGCATAGGAAAAGAGGCAGAACGTCCACAATGATGCACTTGGCCAAAAAGGGCGTATGCGTTTTTTCCTGAATATATTCAGGAAAAAACGCATACGCCCTTTTTGGCCAACCAAGCAAGCTTGCAAAGGAAATCTGCACTACAATGAAGTCTCACTTCCCCCCGGTCAAAAGGGCCATCTGAAAAAAGTGTAAAATCCAGAAAGGCAACAGGCCATTGAGAACTGGGAGCCTTGTTATGCTGATGGGCGGGATGTAAATTGCCAACAGACACTTGGGAGAAGTGTATGGTGTTTCCTGAAACATCTAAAAAACAAAGCAACAGAGCCTAGGGCACTTCCACTTATGGTCCTATAGCTTAGGGAAATTAAAATCAAAAAGACACAGCCACCCCAAAGTTTGGAACGGCTCTGTTTACAAGAACCTCGTTTACAGTACAAGTTCAACATCGCAGAAAGTGAAAAATGGATAAAGAAGTTGTGGTATTTACTTACAAAGCAATATCACTCAGCAATGAAATCTGTGTCATCAGGCCCTTAGCCGCACAATGAGTGGATTCAGGTATGATGATTCTAACTGAAATAAGTCACACAGAAAAAGAAACATCATAAGATATCAGTAATACACGGAATGTAAACTTGGCTACACAGGAACTGAATTACAGAACAGAACAGGGTCTCAAATTTAGAAAAACAACTTATGCTTGCTTAAGGGTAAAGGTGAGTTGGGGTGCTGCATAAAACCAGAGATTGAAATGAGCACAGATAAAGTTCCTTAAGCCAAATATGGAATAGACAAGAGCTACTCCTTGCTCAACGAAATGGACTCAACACCCCATATTAAACGCCTAAAAATGTACCTGACTAGTAAGTATCTT